>NC_022033.1:4009313-4015140 GCF_000317375.1 Microtus ochrogaster | reverse complement strand
TGTGTGTGTGTGTGTGTGTGTGTGTGTGTGTGTGTGTGTGTGTGTGTGTAAGAAATCATGTTAGAGCTTGCTCTTCAGAAACCATCACCCTGGTTTTTGAGACATGGTCTTCCACTGGCCTGGAGATCTACAGGTAGGCTAGGCTGGCTCCCACCAAGTCCAGGGACCCTCCTATCTCCACCGCCCCAGTGCTGGGGTTAAGCACATGTCACCACGCCCAGCTTTCTTACATGGATCATGAAGCTCCACCGCAGGTCCTATGTGCAAGGCAAGCACACTTTACCAATGACGTCAACTTCCCAGCGCTGAAATTCTTGCTGCTCTTGAATAAAGGCCTCTCATATTTGCTGGTGGGAGCCCCACCAGCTGGTGGTCCTGACAGTACAATGTCCCCAAGAAGAATGCTAAAACTGAAGACAGAAAGCAAATGTGTGCTGATTTCTAAGACTCTTAGGGAAGGGGTGACATTGCATGGTCATGTCTTAGAAGAGAACAAGAAGATGTGGACTTCTGGAAGATTCCTGGAGTCTGTCTTCTGAGACGCTGCTTCCAACTTCTCCCTCAGAGAAAGGGGAAGGACACTTGGGGGTGTAAGTTGTTTTTCATCTTTAAACACACCCTTAGAGTGGCTGTGACACGCTCTCGGTTTCCCCTGTTGTAAATATCTTCTGGGAGCAGGGTGGTTGTGGGATAGCTACTGAAATTCTATTAACCCATGATCATCAAGAAGTTTCCCAACCTTTTCCTTAACATAGAATCCCATCTTAAACACCACATGGCATGTAGCTGTATCTCTGGGCTCCTCTTGGCTGGAGCCATGTTTTTGAACGTCTCTGTGATGATGATTGCGGGAATGCTGGTGATCTTGTAGGCTGACTCTCTGTCCAAGTTTGCCTGATGTTTTCTCATGTATGGACAGGGCCTGTGGTGCTAAGAAAGGGGGCCACAGAAAGGAAAGTCATCTTACCAACTCTGTGGTGTTTGTCCCTAACCCCCTGGCCAAGGTCACACTTGGGGTTTCCATGGTCAGGCTCTTTTGTCTCCTAGAAACCTACAATGCCAGTGTCATTCTCCCGTCCTTCCACAGCATCCCCCCAAAGGCACACTCTGCCCTTCAGCCTTGGGGTCTCCTCTGCACCCCACTCTTGTTTCCTCTGACACGAGACCTAGTTAGTATTCCTGCATCGATGTCAATGGCTGCTTTTTCAGAGCTAGAGTGTGAAGCTGAGGCCACCACAGTCTTTACCAAACCAAACTGTGACTGGAGAAGTAAATTACTTATATTTTCCTTCAAAGTATTTGATAAGAACCACATTAAAATCCTCACCGAGAAAATACACCCCAAACCTATAATCAGAGAGAAGATGATGTCTATAAAACATAAAGAACCACGGGGTACATTCCTGTGCAAAAACCTACTTTAAAGTTTTATTATTTACCCCGCACTATTTCATCAGCTCCCGGCTCCTCGCTCCCTATTTATCAGAAGGTGGGTACAGCTTTCTCCCTCAAATAGGCACCCTAATAGCAGCTCCTGAGCGGATTTTCTCTCAGCAAGCAGGAGCCGGTGATGTTTACTGTAGAAAGATGGATAAGCCCTAGGCCTTCACAAGGTGGGAGACATATTTTGGGAGCAAATAGACTAATACTTTTTAAGATAGGGCTTTTGAAGGTTGAATTTGTATACAAAAGTTTCAAATGACTCGGAGATGGCCGCGTGAGGTTACTGCAGAAACTGACTTTTCCCACCCTGGCCATTGCTCAGCCCTTACCTCTCTCTCATCCACTGTCAACCCTATGGTGGCTTCCTGAGTCTGTTTGGTCCTTATAGATGCATCCCTCTTCCTGGATCTACCCAAGGTCTCTCTGCCACGGCTAGGTTGTACCCTTATCTAGATATATGCAGCCACAAGACGCATATATCCGGGTCTATATGCCCTTAGTCCAGTCAGTACTCCACTTTAGATTACATCTTCCTTCTCCGTCTCCTCTCTAGGTGTGGAGGAAGAAACGGCCACTGACGGGTCTCGGCTTGTGCTGAGACGCCATCTTATTCAGAGTCCTGGCTGGCTTGGAACTCAGTTTTCAGACCAGGTCGGTCTGGAACTCACAGCATTGTTCGTGCCCCCGCCTCCTGGGTGCTGGGACGGTAGATGTGAGCCACCAGGTCCAGCTGGCAGAGAGATCTTGACTTAACCCTTCAAAGAGCTTTCCTCTTGAGTACCAATCCTTTTTCCTGTGAGCGTGGGGGTTTTCTTACAAGCCCCTTGTCTTCAGAAGTTGAGCAAAGATGTTTCTGGCAGGGAAAGTTTGCATTGGCCTGTCTCAAACTGTGTGCTGGGGACAAGTTCTGCCACAAAAGCCCAAGTCTGTAGGTTTTCCCTTTTTCTTTTCAGCTGTTGTTCCATCCTCGTTTAAGAGAAGGCCCTTCGCTTCTTTTTCTTTCTTTTTTTTCCCTCCTCCATTTTAAAGATCTTGAGGGGAAGTTAGGAGCATAACAAAACTCTCATGTAGAAAATGTCCTCGAACCTGCAATTACTGGAGCTTGGCCGCCCTGTTCGGAACCCACAGGCTTGTTTCTCTCTAATGTGCTTTTTAAAGGTTATTATTCCCATCCGGCCACTGCGGCTCTCTCCCTGGAGTTTAGGGGAGGCTGGTTTGGGCTCTTCACCCTGACAGAATCTTCAGAGTAATAGACTGTGTTTACTAGTCTCCCCTAGTGGTTAGGGGGCCACTGGGAGGAAAATGGATAGCCTTGGGTTCTCCAATAATGGCCAGAACAGAACTGGTTTTTGAGATCAGATGTACTAATCATTTTTCAAATGGACTTTTTGAAGGTTGTTTTTCATGCTGGGCTTAAACACACAGGTGCACATCCACCACAGAGAAAGGGTGTGAGGACTAAGCCGTACACTGCTTCATCTTGACTTTTCCCTGGCAACAAGGTGCCTTGAGTTTTTCAATGCCCTCTCCAAAAGCTGTTTTCTTCTGAGGCCCACCAAGATTTCTCCCATTTAGAGGGTTTTGTTAAGTGCCCACTTCAATAAAGGCATATTTATTGATAATTACTGCTCATTCCAAGTTAACTGGCCATAGCCAACCCCAGGGCAGCAGTCTCTTAATGATACAGAGCTTTGGGCAAGGGTGAGTACAGTGGTTGGCTCTCCTACTCAGTCCTCAAACAAATTGCTTTTTGACCCATGTCCCCACCCTCCATCCTGAGATAGGTAGTTACATTAAGCAAATAAAAATACCAGATACCAGTTACAGTTGAATTCTAGATGTTAAATTTGAATTCTAAATGGACAACAGGCATGTATATGTCTCTTTCGTTTTTGTTTTAGATTTAATTGTTTCATATGTGTGAGTGTTTTGCCTGCATGTGTGTGTGTACCACATTCATGCCTGCTGTCCATGGAGGTCAGGAGAGAGCATTGGTTTACCTGGAGGTGGAGCTAAAGATGGTAGTGAGCTACCACATGGGTGCTGGCAATCAAGTTCATTTCCTCAGCCAAAGCAGCTAGTGCTCTTAACCACAGGGCCAACTCTCCACCCTGGCATGTATATTTTTAAGCATAAATATGTCCCAAATATTGCATAACGTGTATGTGTGTTCACAATGAATTGTTATACGCCTGGGGTTCATATGGACCAGACACCCATACTTTCTTGGCAACTCTCCCCTATAGCAACACAGAGGGGTTAGCATCGCCCACGCTCTGGCCTAGCTCTCCCTGTGGGGCGTTTCAAATCTGATTTCTCTTCTCCGTCCAGATCAGTTGGAGACTTCTCGCTCATGTCTGCCCAGGCTGCCTGGGGTTCTTCTTCCAGCAAGGTTGATTTCTAGGCTGTTATTCCTATACTTAGCTGATTACTTCTTAGGAGACAGGAAAATGCTTCCCACCTGCTGGGCATCCTGCCCCCCGGGGTGTCTGAAATCAGTGCTTTTGATTTGTCTGTCTTTTCTGTCCACCTGGTTGTCTGGGCTCTGATGAGCTTATCGTCTGCTCGGGATGAGTCCACCTCAGCTGGGCACTGTGGCTGGCCGAGGGCTGGAAGATGTCCGCCCTGAGAAGTCACATCCCTCCTCTCCCTTTCTGAAAAAGCTAGCACGCAGAAGGGGAAGGGTTAATGGCCTGTGCTCTGTGAAATGGCTGAGGAGGACATCAAAGGTGGCACTGAGGGTTGAGAAAGACTCAGGGCAATCAGGAACTCTGATCACACAGGAAGGGTGTATCTCAGCAGGAGAACCCACTCCACGCTTTATCATCCACCTCACGCTATTTCATCTCCTCGTATCCTCTCCACCTTGTATTTATTAGAGCTTGCGGATGGGTTTCTTTCCCGCATGGAACTTCTGCCATAATGAAGTGTGCTTGAAAGTCCTTTGCAGCACACATAGGACTGGAGGGTGCCCTTGTGAGAAATCACTTAGCCCTGTTTTCCTCTGGAGGGGGCAAGGAGCTGGGGTAGCCTAGGCTAATCTTCTTGAAGTGATAAGCAGGCATGGAGGGGGAGTGTCGTTTTTACTACACTCTTCCCCAGAAGGCCTTGGGGTGTCCCCCCCCCCCACCGTCTGCTCCTTACCTCACTTTCCCAACTGCCTCCTGGCCCATTCTGATGTTCATTAGGGGCTCAATGCAGCCCACTTCCGTGTTTCCAACCCTCATTCCTTGACGGTCACTCATGAATTTTCTCATTATACTTCTGTCAGCATCCGTGCTAACTGTGTGAACGGCTTTGTTTCCAGACCATTGTGCTAGTTTATGAACCCCTGAGCTGCGTATGCCTTTTCTGGGTTGAATTTATGACTTCTGTGTTTTACAAACCAGGATGAGTCCCTCTGTAAAATCTCAGCAGCCACGTCTGCCTCTACGGGGTCCAAGTCTGTCAGTGTTCTCTGTGGGTGTGGTCAGAAGGCCTCTGACTCCCATCAGGGGCCAGTTGGAGGAGGGTCGCCTTGTACACATGACTGTCTCGACTTTGGGAAAACATCCAAGTGGACAGGTGTGTGTGGGCGCAGGCAAGCCATGGTGCCTCAGCTCTGTCCAAGACCATCCCAGGAGAGGAGCCTGGGAGCCATGGTGCCTCAGCTCTGTCCAAGACCATCCCAGGAGAGGAGCCTGGGAGCCATGGTGCCTCAGCTCTGCCCAAGACCATCCCAGGAGAGGAGCCTGGGAGCCATGGTGCCTCAGCTCTGCCCAAGACCATCCCAGGAGAGGAGCCTGGGAGCAGCCTAAAGTTTCTGTCCATTGCCTTCTCTTTCTCTAGGAAGGCCTGAGTATTTTTTGTTCTTTTTTTTTTTTAACCATAGGCCTTCAGTTTCTCTATATAGACTCCCAGATTCATCTTCTAACACGTGCCGGCCCCAGGGAATAGTCAGGGCACCTGTGTAGTTTACGCTCCTCCCCCAAGGGAAAGGCCCCTTCCACATTCTTTCCTGCAAGCCTCTCCAGTCACAGAACAAACTCCACTGGTGAGTGTTGGAGTAAAATCTTTTATCACATTTATTCATTTGCACGTGGGGACAGGGGGAGCTTCTCATGCCCCAGTGTGAATGTGTGGAGGTCAGAGGTTTGTGGTGAGAGCGGGTTCGCTCCTACTGCTCAGGCTCCAGGGACTGAATGCGGGTTATCCAGCTTGGTGGCCAGTTCCTTCAACCAGATGAACCTTTCTGCTTTCCTGACTTGATGGTTTGCTACTTGCTTTTTATACACCACTGTGTATGCTTCTAGGTGGTTCTTGGATGCCAGTTGCTACTCTTTAAAGAGAGGGAAAGGAAAGCTCCAGCAATCTGTTGATGATTTTGCTTGTTAGGTGTCGTACA
>NC_022033.1:4004994-4008717 GCF_000317375.1 Microtus ochrogaster | reverse complement strand
CTCCTCTCCTTCCTTCCTTTCTTTTTTTCTTTTTTAATATGGGGGTCGTTTTGTTTGTGGGGTCAGCACCTTATCAAGCAGGCTGTCTCGCAGCGTGGTGGAAGTTTCTTTCTGAGGCTGTACTGTACTGTGCTGTTGCTCCTCTCTCAGAATTCTGCAGTGCATCTCTCTGCCCACCTGTGTTTCTGGGTTTGCTCGCAAGCTTGTGAGCTACTGAGGCTTTGGATTGCAAGTGCAGTTTTACCCAGACTGATTGCTTTAGCGTGAGCCTACCAAGTGCTCCACCTCCACTTTCCTGTCACAAAAGAGGGAATTTCTAAAGCCCGTGTGAGTTTGTAAAGAGACTTTGTAGGATTCTCCAGGAATTTCTAAAGCCCGTGTGAGTTTGTAAAGTGACTTTGTAGGATTCTCCAGGAGTCAGGGCCCATCTGTCCCATTATTGTGAGCACAGCCTGGGCTTTTAAGCCTCGGGGCCTACCTCCGAGTTCGAGACCACGTGATCCACTTCTGATCCAGCTCAGCTGACTCTTGAGTTTTCATTCTCCACTTTGGTCTGAAAGAACTCGTGACTGCCCCCTTTATTTTGTAAAGGGGATCCATAGAAACCAGCCCCTGCCTCTGCTGAGAAAACAGCACTCCAGTGGGTTGCTGCGCAGCCGGATTGCAAGCTGGAGCCAGGCTGAAAACACTCCAGCAGCCCCTTTGTCCACCCGGTTCTCGAGCGAGTTTCGGCAGGAACATTTCTCCTTTCTTAAGTAGAGTTTGGTCAACTTTTATTCTTCTCCCTTGTTCTCAGTTCCCTCGCTCTGAAGGGGATTTCAGGCCTCCACCCTTCCACTAATACTGTTTAGAAGTTTCTGGGTGCCGGCTTTCCCAAGGCCTCCCTCCTACTACAGCCCAGAAAGAGGGGATGGCAAGGGCCGGCGCCATAGTGGGGAAGAACCAACAAGCTCTACACTCAGAATGAGTCAGAACAACGGCTCTCCCACCCTCTCTGCTGTTCTGAAATTTGGGATTGATCAAAGACCATGATTCTCTCTGAACATTTATCTTTCCACAGAGACTGCACCTAATTTTGTCTCTCCCTAAGGTGATTGGAAAACCAAAATTGATGGGGCCAGCTCCCAGATCTTTTTTGTTTCTGCTCTTCCTTTGACGTAAGCCTGTCCCCCCTCCCCAACCCACACCCTCAGGATTAATGGGGAACCGAGGGAAGCTTTTTCTCCCTGGCTAGGCTATTATCATTGAAATGGATCAATTTCTCCTTTTTAAGGATGCAAGGAAAAATGAGCGCTCCCAAATAACTCAGTTATGTTTTGAGAAATGGGCCTGCCTTTCGCAGGCTCATTCGATTGTAAGAAGCATTAAAAATGATTCAGATTGAGTGTGTGAGGTGTGTGTGTGTGTGTGTGTGTGTGTGTGTGTGTGTGCACGCATGTGTTTCTGTACACAAACGTGTATGTGGGCATAGGAACATGGAGTCGAGAGGTCAGCCTCAGGTGTCATTTCTCAGTAGCTGTCCACCTTGTGTTTTGAGACAGGATATCTCCCTGGGACCTGGGGCTCAACCACTAGACTAGACCACCAAGTCGCCGGTGTCCACCTCCCGAGCGCCGAGATTACAGGTGCACAGGGCAGCACACAGTGCAGGGAATTGCAATTCAGGTTGTCACGTTTGCAGAGCAGTGTCTTCCTCCTGAGCTACCCCTTCAGCCTGGAGATCACAGGAGTTTGGCTCTGGCAATCCAGATCTCAAAGAGTATTTCAATAATGGCATTTCTACTTCCTCCTCTTCCTCCTCCTCCTCTGATCATCCTCTCTATCTCCTCCTCCTCCTCCTCCTCCTCTTCTTCCTCCTCCTTCTTGTATTTTTAGGGGTAGGCTATGATTTGGGCAAGAGCTTTAACTTGAGAGCTGATTGTGAACATGACTGTACATACATTGATATGTATTTCAGAAACAGGAAAAAATAACCTTCAAAAGAGAAATGTTAAATTAATTGGTTAAATTAAATGTTAAATAACAAGGAACTGAGCCCTACTAAGAAAGGCAGTCTCTGCAGTAAAATGTATGATTATTTCAGAGACCAACTTTCCAAACCTCACATGATAGAAGAGGGAATGCTGGGATACAGAGTGAGAATTTGGAAACTGCTTTTCTCTTCCTCTGACCCCATCTCTCTGGGGAGCTGGAGCTGAGGCTCCATGGCCATGGTGTCCCTTCTAGAGTGGTTTTGGGAGGTGACATTTCTGTGATTCCGTAGGCTGTCTATCTCTGACACCTGAACCAGATGAGGAGCTCTTATGGCTTGATTTGCAGCCCATCTCATTGTGGCATTTGCCATGCAGCAAAAGAATTATAATTAGGTTTAATTCTTTCTCTTCAGTCATGTGAACACTACATCAACTGCAGAATTTCATTCCTTCAATTATTAGCAATGAACCTGTATCTAACTCCAGGCCAGGGCAGGGAGAAAGAAGTCTCCTGTTCTTACTCCTTGTCTGCATGTACTTCATGGAATTGTCACATAACCAACTGAAGTTCTTAACTGAGTGCACACGCAAGTGCACACACACAAACATATGAACACACTTGTGCATGCACACACAAGCACATACACAAACATACAAACACCTGCACACAGACACACAAACATGGATGCATTCACACAAACACATGCGCACACACAACATGCATTCATGTACACACACACACACCCTTATGTAGTTACTTTTCTGCTCTGACTGGGGCATTCAGAGGTGAAAACGTTTACCTATTATGCACACGAGGCAGAAGAACCAAGTGTTCCGTGTGTGTCTGTTACAACCTGTGTGTACCGTGGAGGGGGGGGGGTGTACGCAGAGGCCTGCACACTGTCATGCCCCATCCCAGGATGTTTCCTCTGGCAGAATCAAGATGGCAGCCTGAACTACAGGGCTCCCTCACCCACGAACTCCCTCCTCTTCTCTGATGAGAGCTAATGGGTCTGCAACATTATTTTTCCTGTCAGAATTAATAGGAGATATTCTTTCCCAAAGCCATTATTTCAGCACTATTGCTTGCAGAGTTGCTGAAGCAGGATAACCCCTCCTTCTGCAGGCTGTAAATCTTCAGGAACGATGAAGCAATGGCTTAAACACATCAATTATCTTCCTGAGCCTGAACTTTTCTCTCTCCCATTTCATTTAGAGTTAAGAAAGTTTGAAATTAGTGACCCATAAAGTAGATTCTCTTGAATTAATTTTGACACTAAAGAATTCAAATAACATTAGCAGTCCTCCCCCCGCCCCCGCTTCATTTGGTTTCCTTTCTTCTCCATAATTTGTCCTTTCGTTATTTGGAGTATTCCCTTCTTGTCTGGGCGTGGCTAAAGTTTTGACTTAGCAGAAGATTTTAGGTATACTTCCCCACTCTGATATGGTGATTTTTTTGGTTGAGTGAGGGAAGGATAATAAGTAAGTTTCCTCAGATGGATTAACTGTCATCAAAGAAGAGAAGAAAAATAAGAGAGAATCAAAAGATGGTTTGAAAGAGGCGAGGCTGAAAAAAGTCAGTAAGAAAAAATCATGGATTTGGTTAGAGATGAAACAAAAACACTTTTTTTCTCTTTTTTTCATGAGCCTGTCAACTGTGCTAGAGAACCCATGCCTTAGTTACTGACCTGTGAGGGTCTAGCTCACTCTTAGCCCACTCTGACCTGTGAGGGTCTAGCTCACTCTCAGC
>NC_022033.1:3984831-4004831 GCF_000317375.1 Microtus ochrogaster | reverse complement strand
TGAGGGTCTAGCTCACTCTCAGCCTGCTCTGACCTATGAGGGTCTAGCTCACTCTCAGCAACCCCTTCTGGCCCTCTGACAATGACAGTGCTCACTGACTTTTAAGTGTATCTGAACACATGTGGGCACCTGCTGGGAGAGAGCCTCATGGTTTCCAGTTCCAATTTTAGAGGCAACATCATAATTTACCTTTTAGTTTTTCTTTACAATAAAAAGAAACAGCAAAGAGCAAAGGAAAATGCACCACCTCCTGGCCTCACTCACACTACAGACACACATGCACATACACACACAGAGATACACACAGACACACACAAAGAAACACACTCATGCATACACACACACAGAGACACACGTATATACACAGATACACACAGAGACACACATATACAGAAACACAGACACACACAGATACAAAGAGACACACTCATGCATACACACACACACACACACAGATACACACATATACACAAATAAACACACAGACATATACACAAAGACACAGACAGACAGACAGACAGACAGACAGACAGACAAACACACACGAGCACACATGAAGAAGGCGGTGCTTCAATCTCTTTAGCTTAGGTAGGAAGCCCACTGTGCCATTCCCTGGACAGGAGATTGTGGACCATACAGATGGAAAGAGTGAGATGATGCTTACTGCTCTCGTCTTCCTGACTGTGTGATGAGATGCTTCAAGCTCCGGCTCCCTGCGCTGCTCTCCATGATGGGCTGTGCCTGGAACAGGAGCCAGACTGAACCCTTTCTCCTGTCAGTCGCTTTTGTCAGAACTTTTAGTCACAACAACTAAAGCCACTAGGATGAACAACAGCCAGCAGCTCTTCCCTTCTTCCTACATCTTATGCAAACTTCTCTCTGTCCACATAATATCTAGCATATGCTATTTATACAGTGGCAGAAAAGTCTTTCCGGGAGGGGCCCTGTCATTTAGTTACCCGACCTTTACTCTGCTGATTGCTGTTTCTGATTTCCGTTCCTACTGTCTCCCCGCCTTTTCTTCCAACCAACATTCTCACTCCAAGAACCATTTTGTCTCTTGGATGCTGTTGTCAATATTATCTCACTTTTGGAGGCTACCAAATTACTTTCCCAACACAATTTTCACAGTCTGGCAACTATTTTTTAGATATCTTTGTTCTTTTCTCTCTCTCTTTCTTTCTTTCTTTCTTTCTTTCTTTCTTTCTTTCTTTCTTTCTTTCTTTCTTTCTTTTTGATAACGCTTCCTGTAGCCCAAGCTGGTCCCAAACTCACTATATAGCTGAACATGACACTACCCTTCTGATCATCTTCCCTCTAACTCTTATGTCCCAGAAGCCCACCATGCCTGGCTACATAATATTTTTGCAAAGGGAAATCCAAGGCTAAGTTTGCCCTCATGGTCCTTGTACTTGATTGTCTAAAATACTAAAGGGGAGGAAGCTGGGTCACAGTGCTGAACTCTAATGACCAAATTCAGGCCACGGAGATGTTTTTGGTAAACACAGCTGATGTTTAGAAAATAGCGATGATAAAAGGCACACAAAATACCAATTTCTAGTTTTTTTCCTTGCATTCTCTGGGCAAATATGAGAGAGAGCCTCTGTCCTCCCCTGTCTCTCTCTGCTGGATCCGAGCGAGGGTCATTTTCCAGGAGTTTGCTCATGATGTCCCGCATCCAGGTAGCCTCTCTGAATGTGCTGTCTGTCAGGTCTTTTCTAGTAAGGACACCTTGGGAGCAGCCCACACTCTTCAGTCCTCTCTGCTTGAGCACCAGCGTTTCACACAGACCACCTGGACTATGCAGGTGTTTTCCTCAGGAAAACCCATGACAAAGCCTCCAGCAATGGCACCTGGGCAGTTTGTTTCACTGGCAAGGTTGAATTCGATCCCACAACCAGCTTTTTAAAAACTGTTTTTATTGAGCTATACCTATTTCTCCACTCCCCCCCTTCCTCTCTCTTCCCCTTCTACCCTCTCCTGTGATGCCAATGCTCCCAATTTACTCAGGAGATCTGGTCTTTTTCACCCTCTTATGTAGATCCATGTATGCCTCTCTTAGGGTCCTCTTTGCTGTCTAAATTGTCTGGGGTTGTGGACTGTAGGTTGTTTTTTCTTTGATTTATGTCTAAAAGTCTCTTATGGGTTAATACATATTCTATTTGTCTTTCTGGGTCTGGGTTACCTCACTCAATAGGTTGTTTTCTAGATCCATCCATTTGCATGCAAATTTCAAGATGCCATTATTTTTTTTCTGCTGCATGGTACTCCATTGTGTAAATGTACCACATTTTCTTTATCCACTCTTTGGTTGAGGGGCATCTGGGTTGTTTCCAGGTTCTGGCTATGACAAATAATGCCACAATGAACATAGTTGAGCATATGTCCTTTTGGTATGATTGAGCATCCTTTAGGTATATACCCAAAAGTGGTATTACTGGGTCTTGTGGTAGGTTGTTTCCTAGTTTTCTGAGAAATCTCCATACTGATTTCCAAAGCAGTTGTACCAGTTTGCACTCCCACCAGCAATGGAGGAGCCTTCCCCTTACCCCACATCCTCTTCAGCATAAGTTGTCATCAGTGTTTCTGATCTTGTCCATTCTGACTAGTGTAAGATGGACTCTCAGAGTTGTTTTGATTTGCATTGTTCTGATGGCTAAGGAAGTTGAACATTTCCTTAAGTGTCTTTCAGCCCTTTGAGATTTGTCTGCTGAGAGTTCTCTATTTAGGTTTGTACCCCATTTTTTATTGGATTATTTGTTCTTTTGATGTCAAGTTTCTTGAGTTCTTTATATATTTTGGAGATCAGCCTTCTGTTTGATGTGGGGTTGGTGAAGATCTTTTCCCATTCTGTAAGCTGTCGTTTTATCTTGTTGACCATGTCCTTTACTTTACAGAAGCTTTTCAGTTTCAGGAGGTCCCATTTATTGATTGTTGCTCTCAGTGTCTGTGCTACTGGGGTTCTATTTAGGAAGTGGTCTCCTGTGCCAATGCGTTCAAGCATACTTCCCACTTTCTCTTCTATGAGATTCAGCGTGGTTGGCTTTATGTTGAGGTCTTTGATCCATTTGGACTTGAGTTTTGTGCTTGGAGACAGATCTATTTTCATTTTTCTACATGTTGATGTCCAGTTATGCCAGCATCATTTGTTGAATATGCTTTCTTTTTCCATTTTGTATTTTTTGCTTCTTTGTCAAAAATCGAGTGTCTGTAGGTGTATGGATCAATATCCAGGTTTTCTATTCAATTCCATTGGCCCTCCTGTCTGTTTCTATGCCAATATCAGGATGTTTTCATTCCTGTAGCTCTGTAGTAGAGTTTGAAGCCAGGGATTATGATTTTTCCAGAAGTTCCTTTATTGTACAGGATTGTTTTGGCTATGCTGGTTTTTTTTGTTTTGTTTTGTTTTTCCCTATGAAGTTGAGTACTGTTCTTTCGAGGTCTGTGAAGAATTCTGCTGGGATTTTGATGGGCATTGTCTTGAATCTGAAGATTGCTTTTGGTAAAATTGCCATTTTTACTATGTTAATTCTACCTATCCAAGAGCACGGGAAATCTTTCCATTTTCTGATGTCTTCTTCAATTTCTTTCTACAAGGTTTTAAAGTTCTTGTCATACAGATCTTTCACTTGTTTGATTAGAGCTACCTCAAATTATTTTATGTTATTTGTGGCTATTGTGAAAGGTGATGTTTCTCTGATTTCTTTCTCAGCTTGTTTATCATCTGTATAAAGGAGGACTACTGATTTTTTTTTTTTTGAGTTTATCTTGTATCCTGCTACATTGCTGAAGGTGTTTATGAGTTGTAGGAGTTCCCTGGTAGAATTTCGGGTGTCATTGATTTTATACTATCATATTGTCAGCAAACAGTGAGAGTTGGACTTCTTTTCTGATTCATATCCCCTTCATCTCCGTTTGGTGTCTTTTTCTCTAGCTAGGACCTCAAGTTCTATAAGGAATAGATACGGAGAGAGCGGACAACCTTGCCTAGTTCCTGATTTCAGTGCGGTTGCTTTGAGTTTCTCTCCATTTAGTTTGATTTTGGATGTTGGTTTGCTGTATATTGCTTTTATTATGTTTAGATATATTCCTTGTATCCCTGTACTCTCCAAGACTTTTATCATGAGAGGCTTTTTCAGCATCTGATAAGATGATCGTGTAGTTTGTTTGTTTCAGTTGGCTTATAAGGTGGATTATGTTGGAGATTTTTGTATGAAAATAAATCTTTTTTGTTTGTTTTGTTCTTCGAGACAGGGTTTCTCTATATGATAGCCCTGATTGTCCTGGAACTAGCTCTGTAGACCAAGCTGGCCTCGAACTCATGGAGATCTGCCTGCCTCTCCCTCCCGAGTGCTGGGATTAAAGATGTGCACCACCACAGTAGGACTCACAACCGGCTTTCAAAACAGCTCAGACCAGTTCCACTCACAGAATTGAAACAAGCAGAGAGGATCATGTGATGCAGACATGCTGAGTCACCCTGGGAACGAGACTTGTGGATGATGACAGTAACAGGTGGTCTAAAGTAAAAGTTTTCTAATAACACACATAGCAAGGCTACAATTTCTTAAATACTATACACACATGGCTGCATATGATCCTGGTTAAAAAACAAAAACAAAACTAGGCCCTGCCTTGGTTGGCTGCTGTGGCCATCTTGAATATCTCAGCTGCTCCCGGCCTCTGGGCTGGCCTTGGGGTTCTGTCCTCAGAAGGGGTTTCTGGGAGTATGGAAGACCCTTCCTCCCTGACTGGCTCTCCTATGTCTCTTCTAATGCCCTCCCTGCACTTTTTTAAAAATTATTATTATTAGGATAAATGGAGGAGTTTTAATTCTTTCTCTACAGCTCTTAGTTAAATCACAGTTCTCTGAAATTGCTGAGACAAAGTAATTTCTGCCCGTTCGTGGGTGTGTAAATCTTAAGGAGTGATGACCCTCTGCTGCAGGTGTGTTGATTGCATCCCGGGAAGAGATCCACACAGAATCTTCACTTGGCAACAAGAGACTTTAAAACCCAGACTGTGCAAAGTACCAGTCTTGGCTCACCTCGGCATTTAACACCTGCAATCTCTCTAATCACCAGCCATTATGATTTCAGAATCCCATCTCCACTCTGTATTGAAGGGTTCACTTTTACAGAATGGACATGTTAAAAACAATTTTAAAAAAAAAAAGAGTCCAGGCAAGATTTTAAGTACCATTTTTGTCCTAAACATAGCCAAGGTACAGGATGTCCATGAGGGGAGTCAAGCCTGATTGCCTTTCATCAGAGAAAGCGAGGTGATGAGAACCATTGGGAAAGTGACCCTGAAAGAAAAGGCTCCTGATGGCTCTGAGGAGAACTTTCCAAAGATTGCATTAGAGCAGAAATACCAGAGGCTCCCCTTGCTAAACAGGCTTTTCTGGCCCTCTTTTGGGTCCCTCCTGCTGGTAGAGCTGGAGGCTGATGCTGTTTCTGCCAGCTCTCCAACCGCCCACAGGCTTCTAGGCTTCCCATCACTTCCTGGCTGCCGTCAGCATCCAAAATCTCCCATCTTCTCTGGCTGAGAAGACCTGAAGGCCTTGGCCACCACTTTGCACCATACTGTGTCCTAAAGAGACTACACGAACAGTAAGACGTCAGTAACACATGAAGGTAGCCACTCAAACAACACACCAGGGACGTCAAGAAAATGGTAGGATACTTACATGGCTGAATACTCAGATTTATTAGTGACACAGCCCCAGGGACAGGCACTGCCTGGATGGTTTCAAGTCTTTTGTTGTTGTTGTTGTTGTTTTTAGAAACAGGGTTTCTCTGTAGCTTTGGTTCCTGTCCTGGAACTAGCTCTTGTAGACCAGGCTGGCCTCGAACTCACAGAGACCCGCCTGCCTCTGCCTCCCCAGTGCTGGGATTAAAGGCGTGCGCCATCCAGCAGTGGTGGTTTCAGGCCCTTCTGTGGACAGATGTGAGGTTGGGACACCACCTTACTGTCTGAGCATCTACTTGCTGCATCTTTCACGGTGTTGATAACCCCTGCTTGGTGACATTTTTGCGTGTGTGAGGATGGCATTTGTCATCCAACCTAAAGACCTGAGTTCAATCCCAGGACCCACAAGGTAGAAGGAGTGAACTGACCCCCTCCATGTGTGCGCTGTAGCACATGTGCCCCCTGACAATAATAAAAACATGTGGAGAACAAAAAGAATCTCTGTCCCCTATTAGACTGTAATTTCCATGAGTGGTATCAACCTCCCTTACTGCTCTTGGAGCAGTTTTGGCCACACTCAATGTTCAGTCAATACTGCAGTTCAACGGAAGAGTTCAAAAATATAGACTTACAATGGATTCAATAAATACTTGAATAAATGAGCAAAAAACTATTCCCAGTACGATTAGCTTTAAAGATCTGCCCAGCTCTCTTTTAACTCATTGCTTGTTTTAATTGCCAGCACATTGTGTGTTCCTTAATGGCAGAGACACTTTTGAACAATTTAATCTCAAATCAATTACGAGTTCCAGAGCCAAACCCACCTTCCTGTTTATAATCTCCGCTCGCTTAGGAAGGGCAGCAGGTTGATACTGGAGGCTGACATTCCTACCTCAGATTTCCGAGTCTGTGGACTCCACATGAATGGAATTTGGGGAGCTATTGGGACAAACCAAAAGAAATTATTCAAATTACGCACATTTTGAGATAATGATATTTGAGTAATACATTTATTAGCATTTTAATAAGGCCTGGAGATGTGACAGCCCAAAGCAGACTTGACATTACGGAGGCCCATAATCCCCCTGTCAGTTTTGTCGTGTTGTCTCTGCCTGCGTTTTCTTTTTAATTATGTTACAGTTTCTCATACATAGCCCTTTCAAGAGGGCTAAATTCGCAGTTGCTGTAACTGCTTAAGCAGTCTCTTCCTCCTGACATGCCATGGCAATTATTTCTGAGAGAAATTATTAAGAGTGTGGCCTTTAATCAGGGGAAGATCACGCAGCAGAGAGCCTGGGTGAGAGAATTCTCTAATAAGATTCCTGTAATTGAGTGTGGGCAGCCGGGCCCTGAAGATACATGGAGACAGTAGAATCTGTGATTCTGAAGAAGGGGGTGACTCGGAGTGTGTGGAGATGGAGCCTAAACAGATGGCATTTTGCACTTTAAGGTCTGACCAGAGCCCGGCTTGCTTTTTGAAAGGGGCCATTCATTTCAAAGCAAGTTAGTGTCCTGCTTCAATAATCCAAATTAGTTTAACACACTTCAGTGACATTTTTTGGACATTTTTCACAATTATTAGAGATAATTCACTTTTCTCTGTAGACTGTAGGGTTGAAAGCAAATTAAATCAATAGATTTTCTTCCTTTGCTCTCTCGAATGAGCCAGAAGCTACTGGTCAAATGTGCCCACGACCTTTCTGCTCAAGCTTAAAGACCCAAACAACCTGTTGGAAAGATGTTTGGCCAATCTGATTATTTTCCCTATACTAATTAGTTTTATTTCTTCATTAAATTGAATGAATTGCCTGGTCATTTTGTCACCGTGGGGATGAAGTGCAATCCACTTAGAGTGAATGGCTGTCCTTGGCAACCATGGAGCCATAGACACAGCTATTGTGACAGCTTCCTGAGGAGGAAAGAAGCAGGTCCTGAGACAAACCCTCTTTCTCCACCCTTTCATCGCCCTGGCTGGGACATGGAATCTGGGCCCCCCAGGAGACCCTAGAGACCTGGGAACTGGCTTCTTATCTCTGATGCTTTTCTCCCTCCAAACCAATCTTCAGCTAGCATCAACATGTATCTTTGAAAAAAACAAATGTCAATCTGTAATTGGTGGTTTCTCTCCTGCCTGCCAGTTCCCAAATAAACACTCAGATGCTTAATATTAATTACAAATGCTTCGGCCTGTTGCTCAGACTTATTATTAGCCAGCTCTTACCTCTTAAATTAACCCATTTCTATTAATCTCTGTATTGCCACATGGTTGTGGTGTAACCTCACATCTTGGTTCTCTGGTGGCTGCTGGCATCTCCCTGACTCTGCCTTCTTTTCCCCTGTACTTTGCTTGGATTTCCCATAAGTCTCTATTCTACCTGGCTACAGACCAGACTAGTTTCTTTATTAAGCAATTGATAATAGACCATATTCACAGTATACAGAAGACCATCCCACATCATCAATCCACACTGAAAACATTGGCTTTTCCCAAGAAGACACTTGTACTCTGAGATAAAAATACCTGCTGGCAGCCCTGCCTTTGCTTCACTCCCCCTTGCTTACACCCTCCTCCCACACTGGGGTCATTGGCCCAGCTGCCGTCTCAGTCCCTAGGTTCCTTCCTAGCTGCTGTTTTTCCTTCCTCTAGAGTATCCTTTGCATGTGGACAATGCAGTCCCTCTCAACATCATCCATCATCTCTCTCTATTATTTCCCCACCTTTGTGGCCAGTTTCTCCCTTACCTTCTGTGTCTCGTTCTGTCTACAACAGCTCCTAATTGCCACTCTGCCATATTCCTACCCTTTGCCTTGTTGCTTCACGAGCCCTGCTGATGGAGGAAGGTCATTGGTTAATTATAATAAAGAAACTGCTTGGCCCTCATAGGTTAAAACATAGGTGGGAGGAGTAAACAGAACAGAATGCTGGGAGGAAGAGGAAGTGAGCTCAGAGGCCGTGCTCCCCTCTCCTGGGCAGACACCATGAAGCAATTAGCCTGTAAGGGCTAGAGTTAATGGGCCAAGCAGTGTTTAAAAGAATACAATTTGTGTGTTGTTCTTTTGGGGCATAAGCTAGCCAAGCAGCCAGGAGCTGGGTGGCAAAAAGCAGCCCGCAGCTCCTACAACACCCTGCACTATCTCAAACTCTTTTCCATGTCTCTCCCCCGTCCTGTATCTCTGTCCCCATTAGCACAGGATCCTGTGAGGACCAGATTCATCTCTGTCGTGTTGTCTCTGAGTTCTCAGGAAGTGCAGCGCCTGTTTTGCTTGCTGACCAGAGGAGGAGTGCCAGCAGCTGGTGCCTTCGTCATTGACAGCTCTGTCACATGGGTGCTCGCTGAGGCCGTACTGAAGGGAAACCCACCACTTTCTAAACCTTTGTCTTTCTCTGTTCTTTACCAGTGCTGGTTCGCTCAGGATGAGTGTACACAGTAATCCTAGAAACTGATGGTGGAGAGAGACGAGCTTTATCGATGATTGTGCTCAACTCTAAGGGGCAGCATATTTCTGCAGACTTTGTTTGCTTTTAGAAGCCCAGGAAGATTTAGGCATCTAATTGGTTTGTGATGTCCGTGCCCATAGGTGACAGTTTGGGGAGGAGATATCATGTGTGACCAGAGGATATCAGGTGCCATTGACTGGGTTTCTTTTCAGAGATTCCCCTTGGTCTAGGGCTTACTCACTGGGCTAGGCTAGCCAACCAGCAAGACCCAGGGACCCTCCTGCCTCTGCTTCCCTGGTGCAGGGATTCTAAAAGTGCCTAACGTTGCACCCAGCATTGGTTGTAGGCCTCTAACTTGACAATGTGGCCAGATGACCCTATAATAGTAAGGCCTATAATGGAAAACCACTGGTGAAGACCAGCAAATTGTTTATTAATATCATTATCAATATTATCATTTCTTTCTTTTTGTCTTTTCCCGCCTTTATTCCTTCTTCCCTCTTTCAATTTTCTTGTCCTTTCCTCCTTCCTACCTTCTTCCTCTTCCCCCTCCCTCCCCTCCTCCTCTCCGTTCCTTATTCCCTCCCTCCCGCCATCTTTAATGGGAAAGAGAACCCACAACATTTACTACAAGCTCAAGGCGTGAGCTTTGGCTTGTCCAGAGAGAAATCAAGCGTAAGACGGTTTGGGAGTCTGGGGGTGATTTTAATGTATCTGCAGAAAGGACGTGGCACTAACGCTGAAACAAACGACTTTGCTTATATAAGGCAACGCAGTTTCTACCAGCTCAGTGGTGACTTAGAACGCAGCCTACACAGGGCGTGGAGTCAGGGCTGTGCACACGAAGGTCAAGAGCACGGAGCTAGGCGAGTGTGCTGCGTCCTAGCTGGGAAGAATAGCTGCTCTCTCCTGGCCTTGAAGGAGGTCTCAGGTCAGCCTGTAAGCATAGCAACAGGAGAGAGAGAGAGAGATGAAGCTCTAGGGCTCCAAAATGAAAAAGGATGGCTGGGTGGGCAGCAGGGGTTGCTAGCTTTCCTAACAAGTAGAAAGGTTTTCAAACTCTGGGCTTGTATAACTTTAATCAAAATAAAAGCAGATTTGACAGTGTGCCCAGTGCATCTTCTAGGGATTCAGGCATTCTAGAAAGTTTTTTTTTTCCTTTTATCAGCTCATCTCATAATGCGGTCTGCCTTTTTGGGAAGGATCACCCTGTGGTTCTTTTGGCCTGATTCTGGAGTCCTGCGAGGAAATGGAGGAGAGAGTAAGGGGGGACAAGGGGGAGCAGGTGTGAGAGGCTATTCTGTCTCTTCCCTTCCCACATGCTGACATCAGCCACAGCAAATGACAGCATCCCAGGTGCCCACCTCTCCCCCTGCGGCCTGGCACTCTGGTGGTGGCCAAGTCATCACCAAGGTGTTCTAATCCATGGTCTAGCAAGTTCTCTACTCTTGCCACCTGATTCCAGAACCAGGTTACTCAAGAAGCCCAGATGGAGGGTGGTGCTATGATGAAAGTAGACACCACGCTGAACCCTGTGTACAATGTATATGTACAATGTATGTGATGAGAGTGGACACCACGCCGAACCCTGTGTACAATGTATACGTACAATGTATGTGATGAGAGTGGACACCACGCCAAACTCTGTGTACAATGTATACGTCCAATGTATGTGATGAGAGTGGACACCGTGCCCAACTCTGTGTACAATGTATATGGTTATGGAGTCATCACCTTGGTGTCTTGGCATTACTGTTTCCTTCCTTGGAGGATGTGAAGACAATGCATTTGTCCAAGTGTGAGCTGGAGGTGATCAGAGTCCTGGACACACTGTGTGAACGGAGGCTCGCTGTAGAGACTTGGACCGCCTCCTCATCGTTCTTGGTCCGCTTCATGATTGTATTTATAAAACACGCTCCCTCTTGTAGGTCCGCATCTGCAAGGAGAGCCATCTTGTGCCAACCCAAACCTGCCTGTTGGTCGTGGGAGCAAAGAGAAGGAAGGTGACTGCCAACAATCTTCAGAACCCATCTCCCTTGGCACAAAAACCATCTTGGAAAGAGACAGCTTGACTCTAAAGGTGGGAACCACCATTCTGAGGCACCAGTGCCTACCCATCATCTCGACTTATGCCTTTATTTCCATATCATTGTCTATGTGGTAAAGTTACCTGATCTTCTTCTACAAACCTAAAACCAGACTAAAAAAAAAAATTTCCCAAACATTCTACACTGAAAAATTAGCTACCTTTGGAGCTGGGGAGATGGTCCAATAAGTAAAACATTTGCCATTCAAGTGTGAGGACCCGAGTTCAAATCCCCAGCACCCACATCAAGGCTGGATACACATCTTGAGGGTCTAACCTCAGCACACCTACAGGGAGATGGGAGGTGGAGACAGGAAAACCCCTAAAAGTTGTGGTGCCAGCCAGCAGCGTATGCAGTGGGAAACAACCAAGAAAGCCTGTTGTGAGCCAGGTAGACAGTTGACCTACACCCGGGGCTATGTCACAATGCGACTGGTGGGCTTTGGTTGTGAAACTGTTGGCAGGTTTTCTTGAAAACCCCAAGTCTGCGTGATTAGTTCCCTCAGAAGAAAGATGCTTAGCGTATGTTCGGTGTTACTGCAATGTGAAAGCACCCTAGGTGGACCAGGAGACAGGAAGTGTGGGACCAGCTGGGTAATGGGGTTGTTTGGCTTTACACAGAAACCGCTTTTGTATCAGTCAGGAGCTTGGCTGAGGTTAATGGGCTGATCAGTTATTAATGGAAGCTTATTGAGGACATCCTATTGAGGTTCACGCTCAGGGAGGCGTCGTCGGGACCTCAAGACCTTTCTTTCATGGCAGACCATGTTTCAGATCACAGTTTTCTTTGTGCCAATTAACCTTTCCCCCTTTGCTCTTTGTCGTAGGATGTTTCTCCATCTGCTGGTGAGCGTAATAACTGTTCTCAGGAGAAGGATCATGTCAATGGGTCAGGACAATCTCTGCCATCCAATGTGTGCTTGACAATGTTTCAGGAAGATCCCCTGCCCCAGGGCAAGGGTTCTGATGTAGGACCCCCAGGGACTCCGCTGCCACCTTCCCAGGATCAAGTCTCCTTAGTTGCCAGCCTGTGTATCTCCCCAGATGATTCAAAGCCGCCTCCGTCCCTTAGATCGAAAGGAACATTTCCCCACCGTGACATTGCTACCTCTGTGGCAGCCATCTGTGTTCCTACGGGGACACCAACAGGACACAGAACACTGGGGGGTCACAGTGTGGAGTCACATATGGAGGAGACACTGGCCCAAAGCTCCCCAGATAAAAGAGCCATTCGAGAAAGCATAGCACAGGCACTCCTGCCTAGGAGACCTTCACCTAGCCCAATATCACCTGGAAGAACGCGTTTAGAAATGCTGCCATCAGGTCCAGGTTTGACTAGTTCACACCAGGAGGAAGTGAGACCCCAGGCAGATCTTCCCTCCTGGACCCAGTATGGGCACAGGGAAGTGAGCGTCCCATGTGCAGTTTTAGGAAGTGAGAGTAGCATATGTCACACAGAAGAATTCATTACCCCCAAGAGTGTCATGGCTCCTTCTGACCAAGGACAACCCTCAGAGGTCTCTGAAGCCCCCTTGAAGTCCATCCGGAAAAGGAGTTTGGAAGGAATGAGAAAACAGACTCGGGTGGAGTTGAGCGATACCAGCAGTGATGATGAAGACAGACTGGTTATAGAGGTATGATGTGCTTCAGGAGAAAGATGGTGGCCATGGCCAAGGACTGGGGATGCTCAGAGATAACATCACCACTCACACAACATCCATAGGCTATGAAAGCCGTCTGAGGGTCCTTCAAGCCAGCTCTAACCAACACGATGCCCCGAACCAGCCATACCTTTCTTCAGTGTCTCTCAGACAGACTTTGGACTCTTCCACACTGAGCTGGAAGAGCCAAAATGGCCAGAATTACCATCTCAAGAGGCTCAGCATCCACAGCTCCAACATGACACAGTGATCCTCGCCTGCCTCATGCAGTCAAAGGACACTAACTGGAAGAGCCATATGTGACATCGTTCCTGACCAGGGAGACCCACAGGGTCAAGCTCCTGACATCTCCATCACTAAGTGAAGAGTGGCAAACATACTTGGGGTCACTGGGGTGGCTTGAGGAAAAAGGATGGGGTACGGACTGGGCACCAAGATGGTTCTGTGAACTTTGGAGACTAAGTCCAGATGCATTAAAACTGGTCAGGGCCAGCCAGCCATCCCAGTGGACAATGTAAATATGTCATAATGCCTAAGGCCCTTTTAAGTGTTGCACAAATGGTCAGTACCTGTTTCTGTTCCAGTAGCACGAGCACGTAGGGCCCTTGTACATGTGCCTTTCCTGTTAGACCCCCCCCCCAGTGCCAAAAAAGCCTTGTGTTTTTGTTTTTTCTTTTTTTAGATCTTGCAAAGGAACATTGCATTAAGTCAGTAAAATAGTCACTGCAATGAGTCATTTTTTTAAAAGGGGGAAAATTCACTTATTTCCCTCTGATTATTTTCGTCATATTGGGCTCTGAGCAATTTCAATTAGAGGGCTACATTTTAGCAATCTGTACAGATTGAACTGATGCCTGTTCCTCATGATGGAGTCTTTTAGGCTTCCTCTAGAAGCTTCCAGGACATAAAACTAATTGGAGTTCTGATGCTGTTTTACATCTTGGTAATTTTATTTTGGGGACTTGGTGTTATTTTGCTGTCAAATTAAATCAACCTTTGCGTTGGGCATTTCAGAACAGCATGGATCAAATCCCCCAGTATTTCAAACCGGTGCACCCCTGTGCAGAGGCAAATAGGTCTGTGTCAGCCAGCCCTCTATGCAGGCCCCAGGTTCCCAGACTTCCTCTTCGTTCCCCTTAAGTGCAAGGGGGAAACTTGAAGAAGTTTACACTGTTCATTCCTCTACAATTTCCTACTTGCCTTGGTTTGATTTTGTACAGTTTGTGATTTCTGGCTGAATGTTCGGCTTAACTCTAAGGTGATGATGCTCACGTGACATCTTGTACTCCCAGACAAGGCAGCCACGAGAAGCATCTCAACACGTGTGAACCCAGTTTCCTAAGTCCTTACTGTGAGGAAGATTGACCCACTTTCGAGTATTCTCATGTCACCTTCCCAGCGTGGCTGTTATTCACTGAGAACTCCAACGCCACAGCAAACGCAACTTCCTCTTAGTAGGTCCTTCTGTCTATGGTCATCACATACATGCTTAGATAGCTCAGTGATGGCAAACCCAGCCAACAGGAGTTGAAAAGAACTAGACGTCACCTCTGTATGCTTCTTAAAGCAAATGAGAACGGCACAGTGGTCTCTGCCCTTTGGATGGCCT
Organism: Microtus ochrogaster; assembly: GCF_000317375.1. NCBI lineage: Eukaryota > Metazoa > Chordata > Mammalia > Rodentia > Cricetidae > Microtus > Microtus ochrogaster. The sequence continues at coordinate 3,990,345 of NC_022033.1, read as the reverse complement.
GTGCCAGAGAAGGGCAGCTGAGGAAGAGCTCTAGGGGAGGCACAGTCCTGACCCGGTCTTTAGCTGGGAGACCTTGGGGATGGCTGTCTCTGTGCATGACAGTGAGACCTGGTCAGAGGAGCTCACTTGTGTCTATAGGGCTGAATCCTGGTGGGATTAGCTGATTGAGAGACCATGGCTCCCTTTATAGCTGGGTCTTCATGGGCTGGAAATGTCCCCATGGAAGCCATTGCTCCAGAGTCGTCATTTTGGGGAACTGATTCACAGATATTGTTAGGCTACTCCTGCTGTGTAGTATATGAACTGAGGGAAGGGTCCCCTAATTACGCCTGCTATGGAATTCCTGATTTAGGGGAGCATGAGGCTCTTAATCTCAACATCATGGGTTCGTGCCCCACATTGGGCACCATTTTACATGAGGAGGCTGCATTTAGTTTCCTGGCTGCCCAGACCCAAATAATCACACAGAAACTACATTAATTACAACACTGATCTATTATCTCAGGTTTCTTATTAACTAACTCTTACATCTTAAATTAACCCATTTCTACCAATCTGTGTGCTGCTGGTACAAGGCTATGCCTTACTAGTAAGGGTCTGGTGTCTGTCACCTTTGGCAGCTCCATGGCATTTCCCTGACTCCACCTACTCTCTCTCTCTCTCTCTATCTCTTCCAGTCTGGATATATTTTTCCTTGCCATAGATCAAAGCAGCTTTATTCATTAGCCAATAAAAGCAGCACACATACAGAATGAGATCCCACACCATTGGAGTATCATCACCTACCTTAAAAATCAGAATTTAGCAAACAATGGGCATAAAACTGAGTGGAAGAGAACATGCATGTAGGTGGAACTGGTTCCTTTGTCTCAGGAGGGACAGGGCAAGGGAAGAAAATTACCTTTCAGGTCGGTGGTTCTCAACTTGGGGAGTTAAGACCCCTTTGGGGAGGTCAAATGACTCCTTCACAGTGTTATCTAAGACCGTCAGAAAACACAGATTTTATATTATGATTCATAACAGTAGCAAAATTACAGTTATGAGTTAGCCACAAAAATGATTTTATGGTTGGGGCTCACCATAACATGAGGGACTGGATTAAAGGTCACACTGTCAGGAAGGCAGGGAGCTGCTGTTCTAGACCCTGATTTCCAGGTGACTGCTGAAACCTAAGAGTGTCACCAGGCCCATCTCATATATATATATACATATACATATATACATATATATATACATATACATATATACATATATACATACATAAGCATAGCCCTAAAAAGCACACGCTGCCACATGCCACAGTGGGAGCACAGTCTCTTCCGAGTCACCATAGCCAGCTGCCACCCCCTAGGCTATATCCAACGGTGCAAAGTATTGATTCCATGTCTTTAAAGCCCTGTGTCTATGACAGAGACAGGCAGCTTGCCAGACCCCTGCTCCAGCTGGTCAGTCTTGCCAGGGGTCCTTTACTTTAAACCAACGTGAATTTGTGAACCTTGTATTTCGATAGATTTCTTTTTTTTATCAGACATTTATTTTAAAAAACCTTGGGAGGAGCTAGCTACTGAAAAATATCCTAAAGTAAGATATTGTTTTGTTTGGTTTTAATGGGGAGTCCTTTATATAATATAAATTATATGTATATATATATATAATATTACATATGGTCACTGGTTTTTATAAATCTAACTTTCTTAAGGCAAAATACAATGATAAGAAAATTATAAGAAAACATTTACCCAAAGAACCCCAAACTCAGCTTGAGTTATTAAACTTCTAGTATTTCCAGTTGGTTCTTGCTGCCGTTTGACAATACCCCAAGTATACATCTCATGGCGGTTCAGGCAAAGCCCATCTATGTTCAGTGCTGAGGATGCAGCTCAGTGATAGAACGCTTGCCTGGCAAGCATGAAGCCCTGGGTTCAATGCCCAGCTCCACACATAAAAATGTTTCACAGCAAGGCCAGTGCATTCTTTGCCAGCACCGGTACTCCATGGACCCTCATGTAGGAGGCTGAAGCAATGGGTGCTTCAACTCTCTGCATAAATATCACCCCAGGGTTACCTTCAGGGACTGTGAGAAAGACAGCTTCCGGTTCCTTGCCATGCAAATGCCATTGTTCGTGGTGCCCGCCACTGGTCATTGACTGTCCCCCTTAACTTCTGTGCCTGGCCACATTTTGAGATGCATGGAGGGACAAGGCATCTCTCTCCACTTGGCTAACACTTAAAGATTTGTGAGTTTGGGTGGCCAGCCTCATCCTCCTTGTTGTAAGGTGCCGTAGGAATCGCTCTTTCCTCCTGTTAAGTCTAAACTTGGCATTTTAGAGGAAATGAAGGCCCAAGACCCAAGGCTTACACCTCACAGTAACCAGGACAGTCTGTGGTGTTGAGAGAGGGAGAGAAACAGAGAAAGAGGGGAGGGAGATGGAGGGAAAAAGAGAGGGACCACAGAGAAGGGGATGGGAAAGGGGGGCAGGGAAGTGGGGGAGGGAGAGGGGAATGAGAGAGAGAGAGAGAGAGAGAGAGAGAGAGAGATAAAGACAGAGAGGGAGACAGAGGCACAGGGGAAGGGGGAAAGAGAGAGAGTCTTCTGGATTCTAATAGAAGCACAGCCAACAACTTGGTGGGTAACTCAGAGCCAACTGGAACTTCCCTCTCCTGAGTACTGCCCTTTCTTTAGAAGGACGCCAGCTTTGCCACAGTGCCGGTGACCGTTGTCCTCCACAGGGATGACAAACGGCTCCCAGTCTCATGCCGAAATGTGTTTCCTCGAGCTCACATCCATCACTTACAATGATAGCATCATTCATTTCTTCCCCCAGCACGGAGATTTGCATTTTGCACAAAATCTGCCTGGTACAGCAGATTTTTATAGTTACAGGAACGTGCGGCTGTTAGCTCCCTTGATGTCATTTAATAGGCGAAGGGGGAACATGGTTCACCTGGCTCTGGGCAGTCGCAGCCCTACAATTGCAGCAAGAGAAGCCCGTGTGTTTTTCTTTACTCCAGTCATTGGTCCCTGGTTAAAGAAGCACCACCTTCTGAAATGCTACATTTGTCTGTCTCTTTCGAAACTCGCTAAATATAGATGTCCGGACCCTGAACACCCTTGAGTGCGGATCTCAACCCTTGTGCCGTGTTCTCCATACCTTACATTGATGTGGTGATGTGCATAGTTTGTTCGAAGGGGTACGCAGACATGTGAGCAAATTACATCACCCTGGGGAGAAGGAGGTTGGGAAAGAGTCAGTCCTGGCCACTGGGAGCACTAAAGACTGACTCACCAGCTCACAGAGGCAGACAGTGGGGCTCACAGCTCTATCCCTTGTTCATGATGGGGAAGCGCTTGGCTTCTTGGTTGATGAATGTTCCCCCTTCTTTATATGGTTAAATTATTTTGTTTTGATAAAAATAAAACTGAAAAATGAAAATGTCTTGTGTGATTTATTAATTTTAACCCAAACCACCCACCATAAACAATAATTTCCTGTAAGGCTTAACTTCGGATTGTTCCCAACTCATTAACCAGACACTCTATCTGCCATATTGGAATTCCATTCCAGTTAACGAAAGGGTGAGATAATAGCAAATTACCCTATTTTCTTGTGCTGTTACTCACCCCCCTGTGCCCCATTTGTCATACGACTTGCCTTAATTTATAGTTTTTAACTTAGAAATGCTTTGAAAAAATTCTTAAGTGTAGCTAAACTTTGAAACCACATGAGAGTACTATCCACAGTACAATAATCGAAAACTTTCCTCCTTGGAATTGATGCTTCTTGGAAGCTTAGTGTTATCCACAAAGAAAACACTTGCACATCAAAGCCAGACCTCTTGATGGAGATGCCTTATGTGCTCATCGTGCAAGAATGCTTTACAGCCCAGCGCGACATCGTTCCTGCATACACACAGCTTCGTGAGGTCAGTGGGTCTGCTGCTTTGGAAGAAACAGTGTGAGTGGGCCTTGGAACACATGGACTAATCTGAGGCTCTTATCTGCTTCTTTCCTACCTCCTCAAACTCCGGTTGCAAGAAATTAGTCCACTGATTTTCAAATTCCAGCCACTTGAAAACCATCTCAATGTTTTTTGCTCATATGTTTTAATATAGCACTCATGGGTATATTATTTTCTTAATCTTTTTACTTAAAACAATCTCTGCAATACTGGAGATATTATCGCTCTAAGCAACAATATCTGTGAAACATCTTGTTTCGTATAATAGGTATCTGTTCTACTATACATTCAAACACAAAATCATTAAAATCTTTCATCCATGTGCCACTTAAACAGCATCTTTATACCACCATTGGTGTGCTTTTTACACTCGGGGAAACACTGAGGTAATCTAAAAGGTGTAGGAGCAATTAAAGTCTCCAACTATTCTCGTAAACATAGTGTCTGCCCTTATCTTTTTTTTCCCCCTCCAAGATACCGAAATTGATGACCTCATGAAGAACTGTAAGTATACAGGCAAGCTTTCGCCATCAGAATTCACAGCTGAGAATTTAATAGTGCTGTACTGGTTTTATAGAAGACCTAAGTTCAATTTCCAGCACCCACATTAGACGGCTCATTATTGTCCATAACTCCAGCTCCAGGGCAGAAACAGTGACCTCTTCTGGCCTCCTTCAGCACCTGCACTCACATACACAGCCTCACACTCATGCAAGTGATTAACAATAAATAAATAAATAAATAAATAAATAAATAAATAAATAGGTGTTACAGTGCATGCCTTTGATCTCATCACCCAAGAGGAAGAGGCAGACAGATCCCCATGAGTTTCAGCCACTCAGATAGGGTATACAGTGATACTCTATTGTAAAACAAGTGGATTTTCCCTGTGGTCCATTACTACCTTTTTTGGGGTGTGTGTGGCTAGGGGATAACCTACTACTATTATTCTGCTAAATGAACAGAGCAATAAAATAACTCATAATGACACATTGCTACCCCCATAGACCAATGCATTTCTCAGCCCTCATCGGAGAAGCTTCTTCTTGCAGTAGATGGATTAATGCGGAGCCACGCAAGCTGACATTGTCCAGAGACTGAGAAACTTTGGAGTATTCAGCCCCAAATGGGGAGTTTTTATCAAGCCTCTCCGCTTGAGGCTTAGACAGAGGTGTAGGCAGCAGAGGAGTTAGGATGGTGGTAAGATACAGAGGTGGAGCATGACTCCAAGGAGACAGCGTCTTCCAGACACAAGAGGGCTGATGCACATATAATCCACAGGCTGTGACAGCACACACAAGAACCACATGACAGAATGCCAGCATGGATAAGGAGAAGGGGGGATCCCACTTAGCAGTTACTTACAATGGATAGCTCATGGGAGAGGGGGAAAGAGTTTTCTCCAACGGAGTATGTGGTGGTTTGAATAAGAAGGACCCTCATAGGCTAATATATTTGAATGCTATTTCAAGTGTATGGCACTATTTGAAAGGATTAGAAGGAAGTGTGCCACTGGGAGTGGGCTTTGAGGTTTCAAAAGCCCATGCCAGACCCA
>NC_022033.1:3964048-3984731 GCF_000317375.1 Microtus ochrogaster | reverse complement strand
TCTCTTTCCTTCTCTCTCTCCTTCCCTCCCCTCCTCTCTCTTTTCCTTCCTTCCTCCCTCTCCCCTATCTCTCCTTCTCCCTCCATCCCTCTCTTTCCCTCCCTTCCTCTGCCCTCCCCCTCTCTTTCTTCTTCCCCCTCTTGGTCTACGGATCTGGATGTAGCTCTTAGCTACCTTTCCAAACAACATACATACATACCACCATACTTTCCATCATGATAATTATCAACTAAGCCCCCGAAAGCCATGAGCAAACCTCCAGTCTTGCTTCCCTTTACAAGACTTGCCATGGTCATGGTGTCTCTTCATCACAACAGAATAGTGAGGGTTTCCGTTGCTGTGATAAAACACCATGACCAAGGAGCAAGTTGGGGAGGAAAGTGTTTATTTGACTTACACTTCCAGATCATAAACCATCATTGGAGAAGGTCAGGACAGGAACCAGGAGGCAGAAGCTGATGCCAAGGCCGTGGAGGAGTGCTACTTACTGGCTTGCTCCCCAGTGAGTTTCTCAGCCTTCTTTCTTATAAAATGCAGAATCACCAGTCCAGGGATGGGAACATCCACAACGTGTTAGGCCCTTTCCCATCAATCACTTATTAAGAAAATGCCCTACAGGCCTGCCCACAGCCTGATCTTATGGAGGCATTTTTTTCTTTTCTCCTTCCTTCCTTCCTTCCTTCCTTCCTTCCTTCCTTCCTTCCTTCCTTCCTTCTTTTCTGGTTTGTTTTCTTTTTTGTTTTCTGGTTTTCTGGTTTGTTTGTTTTTAAGTTTTGAGAGGGTTTCTCTGTATAGCCTTGGCTGTCCTGGAACTCGCTCTGTAGACCAGGCTGTCCTTGAACTCACAGAACTCTACCTGCCTCTGCCTCTCAAATGCTGGGATTAAAGGCGTGCGCCACCACTGCCTGGCTGTACATTTTCTTAAGTGAGGTTCCTTTCTCTCAGACGACTTTAGCCTGTGTCAAGCTGAATAAAAGCATCCAGCACTGTGATTAAGTCAGAACATCACTGGGTGCAGTGACCACACTCCAGTGCAGCCCCATGCTCGGAGTAGTTTGTCAACACAAAATGCACTGATGCTTTTATGTGGTTTTTGCTTAGTTTTAACTTTTTTTTTTTTTTGTCTTTTGGGGTTTTGAGTTTGATTTTTGTTTGTTTGTTTGTTTTGGGTGGGAAGGGCAGTGAGGAAGATCTGGGAGGAGTTGGGAGACAGAAAAGAATATGGTCAAAATATATAACATAAGAGATTTTTTACAAGGTTAATAAGTGAACTGCAGATCTCCACCTCTCCCTCCACTCCTCCGAACCCAGTACCCCAGTCCCAGCTCCAGCCTGCAGCAGATCACCTGCTGTGGCCTCCTCTCTCTTTGCCCCAATTCCCAGGCCAATACATCTCAAATTATTCCACAAAACAACAACAAAAAAAATGAACAGTGCCCATTTTATTTTATGAGACCACAGTTACCCTGTAACCCAAACCACATAATGTTCTACTATATATTCAAACACAAAATCATTAAAATCTTTCATCCATGTGCCACTTAAACAGCATCTTCATACCACCATTGGTGTGCTTTTTACACTCGGGGAAACACTGAGGTAATCTAAAAGGTGTAGGAGCAATTAAAGTCTCCAACTATTCTAGTAAACATAGTGTCTGCCCTTATCTTTCTTTCCCCCTCCAAGATACCAAAATTGATGATCCAACAAAGAAAGAATTGCATATCAATTTCCCTTATGGACATTGATGCAAAAATACTCAATAAAATACTTGCAACCTGAACTCAAGAGTACATCAAATAGATAATCTGCCATGGTCAAGTAGGCTTCAGCCCAGAGGCGCAAGGATGGTACAAAATATGTAAGTCGATAAACATCATCCACCATTCAAACCAACTGAAAGACAAATACCACATGGTCATCTCACTAGATATAGAAAAGACCTTTGAGAAAATGCAACAGCCCTTCATGATAAAAAGCCCCGGAGAGATTAGCAAGCAACATACCTCCACATAGTAAAGGCAGTTCACAGCAAGCCCATAGTCAACATCAACTTAAATGCCGAGAAATCCAAGGTAATTCCATTAATATCAGAAACAAGTCAAGATTGTCCACTCTCTTCATACTTACTCAATGTAGTACTTGAAGTCTTAGCTAGAGCAATAAGATAACCCAAGAAGATAAAGGGGTACAAATTGGAAAGGAAGAAGTCAAAGAGTATTGTGGATGATATGACAACATACATAAGTGACCCTAAAAATTCCATCAGGGAAATTCCCACAGCTGACAAACACTCCCAACAAAGTAGCTGGATACAAAATGAACAAATGAAAATCAATAGTCCTCCTCCTCTACAGAAGGGACAAACTGACTGAGAAAGAAATCAGGGAAGCAACACCTGTCACAATAGCCTCTGTTCTGGCTGGTTTTCTGTCCACCTGACCCAAGCTAGAGTCAGCAGAGAGGAAGGAGCCTCCGTTGAGGAAATGCCTCATTGAGATCCAGCTGTAAGGCATTTTCTCAATTAGTGATGAGTGGGAAAGAGCTCAGCCCATGGTGGGTGGGGCCGTCCCTTGGCTGGTGGTCCTGGGTTCTATAAGAAAGCAAAATGAACAAGCCAGAGAAAGCAAGCCAGAAAGCAGCACCCCATCATGGCCTCTTCTTCAGTTCTGCCTCCACACTCCTGCTCTGTTTGAGTCCCTGTCCTGACTTCCATCGGTGACATATAGAAAAGTGTAACCCCCACCCCTAACAAACATTTCCCCTTCTAAGTTGCTCTTTGATCATGTTTCATCACAGCAATAGAAACCCTAGCTAAGAACGGGAGGAACAATGGGGAATTTATAATATATTCAAATAATATAAAATATCCTGGGGTAACTCTAACCGAACAAGTGAAATACTTGCATGATTAAAAACTTTAACAGACTGAAGAAAGAAACTGAAGAAGTTATCAGAAGATGGAAAGATCTCCTACGTTCATGGATCAATGATTGATAAAATGGCCGTCCTAACCAAACCAGTCTACAGATTCAGTGCAGACTCCATCAAAATTCCAAAACAATTCATCACAGATCTCGAAAAGACAATTCTTCATGGAATTGAAGGAGAGCTGAAACAATCCTGAATTATAAAAGACCTGCTGGGGGTATGGTGATACCACCAACTGCAAGTTTACTACAGAGTTATAATAATAAAAATGATATGGTTTAAATGCAAAAACAGACCCAGACATAAATCCACATAACTATGGATTATTGATAAAGAAGCAAGAAATATACACTGGAAAAAAGAAAATATCTTCAACAAATGGTGCTGGCCAAACTGGATGGACACATATAGAATAAGGCAAATAGATCCATACTTACCACCCTGCATAAAACTCAACTTCAAATGAATCAAAGACCTCAACGCAAAGCTACATACATTGAACCTGGTAGAAGAGGAAGTCAGGAATAGCCTTGAACTTATTGGCAAAGGAAAAGACTTTCTGGATAGAATACCGCCAGGGCAGGAACAAAGTTCAACAATTAATGAATGGGACCTCATGAGACTGAGAAGATTCTGCACAGCAAAGGCCACTGTCATTCAGGCAAAGCAGCAGCCTACAGAGTGGGAAGCAATTTTTACCAACTACACATCCGATTAACTACTATTCAAAATGTATAAAGAACTTTAAAAAATAAATATGAAGAAAGCAAATAGCCCAATTTAAAAATGGGACACAGATCTAAGCAGAGATGTCTCAAAAGAAGAAACTTAAATAAACAGGAAAAAAGAAATGTTCAACAGTTTTAATCATCAGGGGAATATAAACCAAAACGACTTTGAGATTTCATCTTACACCCAGCAGAATGGCTAAGGTAATAAAGCAAGTGACAGTTGACATTGGTGACAATGTAGAGTAAGTGGAACACTCCCACCTTGCTAGTGGGAATGCAACCTTAGACAGTCACTGTGGAAATCAGTGTGGCAGTTGCTCAGGACTATGGGAATTATGAAAAGAACTCCTCATCCTACGGTAGAGACACTTGCTCAACTATGCTTAGTACTGCTCTATTCATAATGGCCAGAAATTGGAAACAGCCTAGATTTCCCTCACGGAAAAGTGAATAAAAATGCGGTATAGTTAGACAATGGAGTATTATTCAGCCTTGTTTGTTTGTTTGTTTTGGTTTTGGTTTTTTGAGACAGGGTTTCTTTGTGTAACAGCCCTAGCTGTCCTGAAACATGCTTTATAGACCAGACTGGCCTTGAACTCACAGAGATCTGCCTGCCTCTGCCTCCAGAGTGCTGGGATTAAAGGTGAGCACCATCACCAACTCAGCCATTAAAAGAAAAAATGAAATCATAAAATTCACAGATAAATGGACAGAACAAGAAAAAAAATCATCCTGACTGAGGTAACCTGTAGTGAGCCGGACAGGATCGCCATTACAAGATGGCACCACATCCTATCTTGTTGGTTATAAACAACCCCATATTTGGCTATGCCTTTGAGAGCTACGTGTCCCCCGCTTCCCGCATACGCAGTATATATGGGTCCCTGGGCCTATCTCGATGCAGTCTGGTGTCAGCTGATGGTGGCAGCCAATCACAGGGTGACCCGTGTGCCAATTCCCTACATAAGCAGCAGCCATTGTGCCCCCGGGTCTCTCTCTAGCCTCTCTCTCTCTAGCCTCTCTCTTGCGTCCTCTAGCGCCTCTCATCCCTCTCATCTCTAGCCTCTCTCTCTCTCTCTCTCTCTCTCTCTCTCTCTCTCTCTCTCTCTCTCTTCTGCTCTCTTGTTCTTCTGCCCCCCTTTGCTTTATGCTCTCCCTCAACCAAATGCACTCCAGTAAAGCGTGATCTGAGAAGAATCCTCGTGTGTGGTGGGTGTTTCTTCCTCGCCGGTCAAGAAGCCCGCCTCAGTAACCCAGATCCAGACAAATACAGTATGCATTTGCTTACATGTGTATATCAATTGTTCAGTCGATGGTAAGCAAACTACAGTCTGTAGAATCACAGAGGGTAGGTACAGTCAGGGACTAGGTCACACAGATAGATCTCCCTAGGACAGGAAAATAGAATAGGTAGTTATGGAAGGTTGGAGGGTCTTGAATGGGAGAATCAAGTGGAGAGGGGAGGGAAGAGAGAGACGAGGGAGGAAATACAGGAGAAACATAAAAATTAAGGGTCATTTGAGGGGAAGTTTGGAAACTTGATACAGTAAAACCTCCCCAAAATATTATATATATATGAAGGTAATCTAAATGAATTGGCCAAATAATGGGGAGATGGAGCCCCAACTGGCCATCTCTTGTCACCAAATGAAGCTTTCAGTACCAGGACTGGGTTACATATAATTGAGTTGTTGGTCTAAGGGGTCCCATTGGAAACCCCAAACAACACAGGCTACTGCCAAGACTATAAACTGCTGTTCACCAACTGATTGCAGGGCCTGGTTTTTGAAGACAACAGCTGCACAACTCATTGGACCAGAGAAGTCAAGCTGGTGCTTGCATAGAGCCTTCACTGCCTATGTTCTAGCATCTTTGGTACAGAAATGTACTCTGCACATTATCAAAAAACACACACAAACACCAAGCCAGCTGCAAACCTTCTGATCAAGTGCTGTCCTTCCTGTATGCAAAGGTGGCACCAAGCTTGTGGCTGTAACCAACCAACACCCAATTTGACTTAAGGCCCACTCCAAGAGATGGAACTCATTCTTAACAATGTTTTGGGTGACCGAGAACCTGAGACTACTTAGCCCAAGGGTAAGCATTGTGGCTTGAATGGAAAGGGCTCTTGGTAGTTGGGAGCCAAGGAATTCTAAATGCTACAGCTCAGATGGAAAAGTATTCTGGCAATCAGAAGTCAAGTAATAAGGGTCACAGTAAGTGTAACAGCTTGCAGCCCTGCTCTAGAGAAAGGCTTTCCCAATGTAACAGCTCTGCTCCTGCAGGAGAAGGCAGGAGAAGGCTTCTCCAGTGAAGTTGTTACATTCAGCCCCATCAGCGACTGTAACAACTCTGCTCTGCTAGCTGAAGGTTTCCCAGCCAAAGTCTCCCGCTCTGCTCTTCTCTGCTCTGGTGAAAAGTTGTTACTTCTCTCCTCTGCTCCATTCCCACAAAAGAAGGTCTCACCAAACCTCACTCACTCAAGACATTTATTGGGAAGGAAGAATCCAGGAGGGGGGCTGCCTCTGCCAGGGGCGAGAAAAGGGCAGCAGCAAGATGAACAGGTTAACAGGGCTTCTTGGGGGCAAACTTTTTCCAGGGCGACTATCAGGATGGGACTTGGTAAGATTTCAGTCCCTTGAGCTCAGATTGGCTAGATCTCATACTTAGGGATTGATTGATTTTCTGCTTAGTTGGTCAGGGGAGGATTTGGCTCTGGTTTCGGGGCCAAAGCCTGTTTGTTTTACTGGCCCTATCTAACCTTTTGGCTCTAATTTTAGGCCCAGAACCTATTTCTTTCACTAGCTCTAATTCTAGGAACAGTGTTTTTCTTTGGCACTGGTTTCAGGGTCAGGGTGTGTTTCTTTGGTTCTGAGTTCAGGGCTAACAAATTTTTATTCACTGTCTCTGGTTTCAGGGCCAGGGTGGGTTTCTTTGGCTGGCCATTTTACCCTGCACCAAGGACCTAGGGCAAAACCAAATACTATTCTAAAAAATAAAAAAACAAAAACAAAAACAAAAACAAAAACCAGACCAAACAAACAAGAACAAAAAAACCTGCCCCCCCAAACAAACAAACAAACCCAAAAGCCTATATAGCAATAAAATGACTCTTAATGGACATTCTGCTGTGCTCACAGATCAGAGCTTTGCTCACCCATGGTCAGAGAAGCTTCCTCCTGCAGCAGATGGGAACAAATGCAAAGACCACAGCCAGACCCTATGTAGAGAGTGAGAGAGAGGCCTTGGAATATTCAGCCCGAAATGGATGTGTCTCCACCAAATCCCTTCCCTCGGGGCTCCGGGAACCCAGACGAAGAGGAGGTGGAAAGAGTGTAAGAGCCAGCGGACATATAGGCCACCAAGAAAACAAGCCCCTCTAAATCAGCATGGCCGATGCAAGTAAGAACTCAGAGACTAAGGCAGCATGCACAGGGCCTGCATGGGTCTGCACCAGATGGGGTCCTGGACCTAAAAGTAGAACCAGAAATAATATCTGATTAATAACTACTCGCAAATGAAAATTAGTTTCCTCCAAGGGAGTCTTCCTTGGGGAATGAACTACTCTTAAGGGTCGGTTGTATAGCCAGCAGTAGACAGCCAACGGAGAAGGAATGTGTTGGCGTCTTTGGCTTCTTGTCTCATAATGTAGTGTCAGGGGTTTTCCTTCTTTTAAAATTTTATTTTAGCATACACACACATATGTATTTGTATATATTCCTTCTCCACCTTCAGGTCCTTTGTGTATATATTATAGCTTCCATCTTAGGTTCTTTTAATGGGATTCCTTAGTTTGTAAAGGAGCGGGCTTGTTTCTTATAGCCTCTCTTGGGCTCTTTTCCTTCTGTTTGTTTTGACTAATTCTGTTGTATTAGTTTTTAATCTTATCATATTTTTATCATGTTATAGTTTATTACTATCCCTTAGAAGCCTGTGTGTTTTCTAATGAGATACAGAAAATATATCTAGATGGGAGGGAGGGACTGGGAGAAGCAGAGGGAAGGGAAACCATAATCAGAATATGTCATGTGAGAAAAAAAAACTATTTTTAATAAGAGGGGGAAAAGCCAAAAAGGAAAGTAAGTAAGTAATACAAACAGATATTACAGCTGGATAACTACATTCCAAACCAGAGTTTGGATATAGTGTTGGCTGATCTCAATGGAATTATCATATATAATCTTGTTGCTTGCAAGCGGATTTCTTTCAGTGGTAAGTTCTAGTTGTTTTGTTGGTGAATGGAGGAGAACTTCTTGCCAATGACTGTGTAACTAGGTGTTCCTGCACTCCCTCGGCGCTCAGGCCTGCCTCCCTCCATCCTTCCTTTGCTTCTAAACGTCAAGCAGTTGGATTTGGCCACAGTAACAGCTGTGGTGAGCAGCTTCTGAGCCTCCTGCTTGCTTATGGCTTGCTGATCATCGGGCTGGCACCGCAGAAAGACTCACTCGGTGGCATCTGGGTCCTTTGTCTCCCCCGGGGACAGACTTGTTTTCAGTTTCTGCCAGAGGCAAATTCAATGTCCCTCATCACTGAGCATCCCAGGGTTGGTTCACGGCTATCTCGCCTCATGAGTTGGTAGATTTTTGTTCTGAGCCCTTATGTGAGTGAGTGGTCCCAAAAGGGGATCATATTGTCTCTAGACGCACAGCCTTGCTTTTGACCTCAGACGTGAGGCTACCCTCAGCGTATGCACTGTGTACATCGGTATAACATCTCAGCTCCATTTTAAGTGACTTCATCTTCTTGTTCTGATCAGTAGGCATCACAGTCCTGTGTCTGCAGCAGGCATGAGGATGCAATAATGAAAAAAATGTATGAGAATGAGCGATACATGGTTGTGTCTTTAGCAAAATTAAGCTATTTGATGCAAATTTACATTTTTTTTTCAGCTGAGAATGAGCTATTGTCCCAAGCATCCAGAACCACTTCGCTCCTGCTTCCTGCCAATGCCCTCAGCTACCCTGGAGAGAAACTGAGAAGGTGGCAAATGACATCTGCTCTTTAGAGTTCTAATGGTCCTCCTGGTACTGCCGATTTGTCCTAGTGGTCATGGAGTCCCTGCATGGTGACGCAGGATTACATTGGTTTGAAGGATGATTCCCAAAGTACCCAGCCTGCCGGCCCCTGACAGCTGTGGGGCCCCCCGGCAGCACCGCCTCAGGTCTAACTTCTTGAACAAAACTCCAAGCGCATAGTACCGGCTGTGCTGCTTCCTAATTCTTTTTTCCCAGGGAAAGCGGGTCATCACTCTTGCAGGTCATGCTGGTCACGAGGGAAACACTGTGCCACCCAGAGGATACTGGGTAATGTCTGGAGACAGCGCCTGTCACTTGGTGCCGAGGCACCTCAGCACTGTAAGGAGGGGTGGTAGATTTTGCTTAGTGCCCTACAGCTCACGAAGAAGATCCTGGATTGCGCTGCCCGTGGTGATGAGAGAAGTCCTGGCATAAGGACTCAAGCTTGCAATCCACCAACCACCGCCAAACAGCTCATTCCATTCGCTCTGCAGTGTCCCTGCTCCTGGTCCAGACCAAACCCCAGCTCTGGCTTACTGATGTCCCATTTTCCATTTTTCCTTGAGGAAACAGATTTAGGAGAAAGGAAGGTAACTCGGGGCTGTTTGTTGTTTTCCCATAGCCGGACACAGTCAATAGCTGCCCATCTACTACCGTCCCATTGCTATGACAACATACCTGGCAAAGGAAACATAGGAAGGTGTATTTTGGGTCCCAGTTGGAAGATATGGGACAGTCAAGGCAGCTTGAGACAGCTGGTCATATTGTGTCTGCAGAGAAGAAGCAGAGAGAGATGGCGCTCCAGGCTCGCTCCAGCTTGTGGAACGGTGCAGTCCGCATCCCTCATAGACACATCTAGAAGCTTGTGTCCTAGGTGATTCTAGACCCTGCTAGGCTGACAATTAGTGGTGACCATCCAACACCAAACAGACATGCCTGATACAGCTTTAATCAGAGGGCCGAGTGTCCCCAAGAAACACAGGGCAACACAGACTCTACAGCTCTCTTCAGTGCAACACACCTGGGTGCGTTCTGGTCATGAGCACCTGTGGGCTCCTTGGGTTTGGTTGTGTTGATACATGTCTTCGGCTGGCACCTTCCTTCATTCAGGGAAGACTGAGCCCGAGAGGGATTTGCTGTGCCCTGAGCATGAAGCAAAAACTGTTGCTGACACCAGGGCAACAGCCCTGTGCCTACCATTTCTACAAAGGCCACATTCACCCTCGCAGGTTTTCCACTGTGTCCTGCCATCCTGCCAGGAATGGGAAGAATAACACATTTCCAAAAGGGATGTTTTGTGGTGATGTTTTGTTTGTTTCTGATAAATAAAGCTTACCTGGAGATATCAGAGGGTGGAGCTAGCTGCTAGTTAGTTACCCATAGAGGCCAGGCAGTGGTGGTACACACTTTTAATTCCAGCACTTGGGAGGACGAAGCAGAAAGATCAGGAGTCTAAGGCCATGGGGTTGAAATAGTCTAAAAGAGAAGCAGAGCCAGGCGGTGAAGGCGCACACCTTTATTCCAGCACTTCCTGGAGACAGGAATACAAAGCAGGAGGAGACAGGAGCTAGAGGCACTCAGGCTGAGGACTTGTAGAGACAGATACCCCATTCACTCTGAGGGGTTTGCAGAGGTGAGAACTAGTGACCAGCGGCTCTGCTTCTCTGATCTTTCAGCTTTCACCCCCTAACATCTGACTCCGGGCTTTCATTAATAAGACCCTTTAGGATTGAGCTACAGTTCTCTGCTTCGGGGTTTGAAAACATCGATGGGCTTCTGGGTAACTGGAAAGTTAGCCAGAAAGTAAAATTATCTGAACTCTCCGCTGCCCCCAAATGTTCCATTGTGTTTGAATCTGCAAAAATGAAAGTTCCCTAAAGATATTTAGATTCAAGGAGCTGCCCACGGTTCCTCCGGGGTCTCATAATTTACGTACTTCTGTTGCGTTCCTTTGGCTCTCTGGTAGAGATTATACGAGCAGACAAAGGAGATGTGAGCGGGAGGACGTCACCAGGAAGCCTTTGGCACTTTGCATCCTCAATTAGGAGGCAACCTGATGCTGAAAGAGCATAAATTAATTTAAAAACCTCCCGCACAAAGAAAATAATGGGAAAAATGCATCTCAGGTAGTTATCCCTTTTGTGCTAAAAACAAGTGATTTGGAGAAAATAGCCATACGGGGCTGAATAGGTTCATTTTATTATGTTTTTTCTGGTCTTAAATTTTGAAGGGAGAAAAGGGAACAAGAAAAGAAGCCTTCATTGTTTCAAAAAACATTGATTGGTTATTTAGTATGTTGCCAGGGACCGGGCTACATTTTTTTGTGACTTTTCTACTCTTAAAAATCGCTTTCAACTATGAGAGAAAAACTTTTAGATATCTCATTACTGATTCCAAAAGTGCTCTCAGAAAGGCCATTTCTTCTCAAGTTTTTTTTTCCTCTTTCTAAATCATTATAATTCTAGCTACAGGTGCAGCTAGGAATATTACATGCTGTTTTTTTCCCACCTGGAGCCCAACTCTTGCATGTGTGTGGAAGGGGCTGGTTTACCCTAGGCCTTGGAGAGCATCCATTTGCAAAGAAAGGGCCTTGAATTACTTACAAGGATCAACAAGGGTTTCTGGTCAAGTTCCCAGGGAATTGGGATAAAGGGGAAGTCAGTATGTATGTGAGTTTTACTGGGGAACTCATTGGTACCCACAGTTTAGCAAAGGAGGTTGGGGAAGCAGGATTGTTGGATAAAGATGCTGACATAGATAACCACAGTTTTGACCAACCAAGGATGCTCCAGAGCCTAAAGGACTCTTTAACCTGGCTAGACTTGTACTCTAGACCCTTGCTTCTGTCACTCACAGGATGTGAGATTATGGGACCGCCTAGAAAGACGTGTAACCTAGGGAGGTAGCTTTCTGTATTTGAAGAAGCCAGTGGCTGAAAGTAGGGGGCAGACGGCCCTCCCAGCAGCTGGGGCTGTAGTCTGTTGCTAATAGAGACCTAGGTAGCATCTCACAGTATGTGTGTCTCACCACAATGAGCTTCCACTGAGGATCACCCTCCCGCCTCACCCTCCTTGTCTCTTTCTCCTACCTTTCCTCCCTCCTGCCTCCCTTTTTTCTTTCCTTACTTTCGTTCCCCTTTCCTCCCGGCTTTTTGTTATCCAGCCAATCCCCACCAAAGATCTGCCATCTTCCAACCAGGTGCAGCCTCAAGGAGGCATCGTTAAGCAGATGTTACACTTGATTTATTTACAGCGTATGGTAAATTCTCGAAAGAAACCATGCCATATGAGAGCAGAGGAGACCGCTGGAGTCACCCACAGAATAAGGAGTCCTTCAGGCCTGACTCTGAAAAAGAAATCAAGATGAAGGGAACCGTTTTCCCGTGTGGAGAGAGCTTGGAGTTGGAGGAACTGAAAGAGTAACGCAGCCTGGGTGTGGTGCAGGGTAGAGAAGAAGCTGGAGGTGGATCTGCGGGGACGCGGGCCAGTTCTAGAGGACATTGAGGGCAGAGTTGAGACAGATTTATCCTAAACATTGTAACCAAGACTTTATACCATGCTTGGGGGACCTGTAACAGAGGTTTCCATGAAACTGGATAGCTAGAAGTTGGCTTCAAATTCGTTGTTGTTTTTATGACTGCCAGGGCCTTGCACACAACCAGCGGTGACTCCGTTGAGATAAGTTCCAGTCCTGGCTTGAACGCAAATAGCCATTAACCTAGAGAGATTCTAATGTCCCTGGGAATGAATGCAGCTGGGTTGAAAACACCTTCATTCATTGTTACTGAAGGAGCTGAGCCAAGTTCCCCGCACACCTCTTTGGGCTTTTGTCTTGCTATCTCATTTATGCTGATCTGTGTAATTTCCACAAGAGTGCATCTAAATGGAACAGTCTAGATGATGAAATGGAACTCAGAAAGGGCCCGTCAACCACAAGATTTGAAAACCTCAGTTCATAAACTATACAACAAAGGTAGAGATGTCTCGTATGACCTTGAAGTTTTGCCATCATCTGTATGAACAGATATGGAAGGCTCCTCTGACATCTAGAAGGTTCCAAATGTCTGCCCCACTGTCGCGTCTTATAGGACTCATAACATAAAGAATGTCTCTAGGGACATAGGGACAGAATTTAAGTGGGTTGAAATCTAGGAAAATTCTAGAAGCGTAGACTCATATGTGAGTCTGTATGCACTCCGCTGTTGTTCCCACAGTCTTTCTTCAGAGAACGGCTGAAGAGAGTTCTGGAAATACCTACCTGCGGTGGGGGGAGCAGGTTGAGGGGTTTGTGGTGCTCCTTGGGATTCACTCAAGGCCCTCACTGGCCTGATTTACTTTGTTCAGCTCACACTTTGTTTAACATAGATTTAGGCTTTGAAAAGCTTAATCTTTTCAATTAGTAGCCGAGCTCTTCCCTGTGGAGATCATTCAATTAAAAATCCAATTCATAGGTCAGTGTCTCTGGCTCGTCTTTTATTTGGTGCTTATCAAAAATGGTCCACATCCACCGAGGGGCTCGTGGGGAAAAAAAAAAAAACCACTTCACAATGCACTAGCTTTGGGCAGGTGAGCTGGCTCAGCAGGTGAAGAAAGAGGCATGCTGCTAAGACTCGCAACCTCAGTTTGATTCCTAAAACTCACATGCTGAGAGAAGAAGAGGAAGGATGCTCATGAGCTGTCCTATGACCCCGCCCCCCTCACACACACAATGTCCTCAGTGTGTATGGACTAGGAGGCTGGGAGCAGAAGGGACACACTGGTGTCTAACTCAGGAAAACTGCTGAGCGTCCAGACTGTTCAGCATCTTAAACCATCAGTGGCTCACAGGCAACAGGAAGACTGTGTGTAATAAAGATGGGCTGGGCTCATGGTCCCAGCCTCCAGGTCTCTGCCTGGGTTAGAGCAGCCAACCCCAAGTTTGATGCTCCCCCATGGGGCCCTTGTAAATGATCGGCAAGCTCTTGCTCGGGTAACTCAGTTCTCTCAAGGGGCAATGAAAGGAACGCTGAGGTCTACCCCATGGGACACATCTGCCACAGTGCCTTGCCAGAGCCAGAGGCTGGTGTAGCCGGGGACAGGGGTGCGAAGCCTGAACTATCAAAACCTTGCTGTGTGGATTACAACATCTTTTATCCGAGGAAGAAAGAGTCAACAAGAAGACAGAACTTGCAGGGCGGGGGTACACTGCAGATTATAGTCTGACTTTATGATCAGTTCTTGCGAAATTACAGGCAGATCGAATAAAATGATATGCTTTGGAGCAGCAGGGAGCCTAAAGGTGGAAATTGAATTGACTGCTACCCCAAACCCAGGAGCTGGGGTGGGGGTGGGAACTACATTATTAGTCCCCACGGTGGGCTCTTCCTCATTGGTTTCCTACACAGCGAGAGGAAACATAGCCTTCAATTACAGATGCATGAATTTCAGAGGACTGCCTGGGGTACCTGAGAGGAGGCTGTGGCCCTGAACCTGGGCCACATGCAGATGGTGTGAGCAGAGCCATCAGCTTTGTAAAAGGTGCGATCAGAGAGCAAGGGGTGGGTGCCATGGGGGCACGGACACCTGGCCATTGTGAGGCTCCCAGTTTGCTGTGCTCTATAGATGCATGCAGAGGGTCTCCCTTCCCCCTTCCACACCCTCGCAGGGGCTCTGGCCTGAATAGATTTCACAGCTGAATACAAGTGCCTTAGGTTGCTCTTAGCCATTTTCTTCCCTGGAAGTCAAAGGGACAAAAGGTAGATCGTGTCTGACTTTGAATGATATTCCGGAGTTCTCTAAATGTCAAGATAAGTATAGCATGGGAGAACTTTTTCTAATTATGACTTCTTCAGCATCAAATGTCACTGGAACCTTCTCTGTTAAGCTTCCAGAATTTTCCTTGTGTTTATACAGATTTCTGTGAAGGAGACTTAAGGAATTAAGAAGTTAAGTCTCCTCCACTGAGAAAGATTTGCTTTCACAGAAGACAACCCTCTAAAATCTAACTTGGATCTCACCACACCTCCCCTGGGTTTGCTGTCCTGCACCATAGGCCCACCTTGGGTTTAGACTGCTTCTGAGTCCCCCTCCATGCCTCAGTTTCCCCTCCAGTGAAAAAGAAACTATAAGAAACACCTCCCAGGTTGAGGACATCCCTGTGGAAATACTTGTTGTCCTTGACACCCTAAAAAACAACCAAAAACCCCAAAAAGCATCAGCTAAAAAAAAATCATATATGACAATTTGTAGATCAACTGAGGACTATTAATGAAGAAAAATAATTTCTGAGCTCTCTATCATGAGATAGCCACTGTGCCTATTAGGTTCTAAATTAAAATGGAAGCGTGTGAGTTCGTTTGTTAACCCCTTTCGAGCTAACAATACTGAGTCCACCACATATTTTATAATAGAAAACAAGATTTTTCAAAAAATCTCATGAAAAGACAGTGCTCACTGTGTGTGCACATATCTTTAATTTTTTTTCTGTTTTAGATGTATTCACTATTATTTTATTTTATGTGTGTGAGTGTCTTGCATGCAAATCTATGCATTGCATGTATGCAGTACCCTCAGTGGTCAGGACAGGGTGTCTAATCCACTGGAATTGGCATTACAGACAGTTGTGAGCTACCATGTGGGTGCTAGGGATTGAATCTGGGTCCTCTGAAAGAGCAGCCAGTGCTCTTAATCCCTGAGCCGTCTCTCCAGCCTGTGCTTCTCTTTAAGGTCTGTTGTGAGTTTTCATTCCGTGTTGCTTCTGGAAGACACCACTCTCCACACAGATTATATCCTGGTTACTTCTTACCAACACTGGACAAATGGTAAACCCACTTCCTAAAGGGGTGTGGAGTGGGGACCCCACACCACCCCTTTGAGAACTTCTGTGTTGTTATCTGGGAGGAACAGCAAAACTGGCCTCTAGACCCAGCCTTTGGCCTCCAGGATCTGGGTTTCTATCTCTACCAGCCAAGCATAACCCTGGCAGTTAAAGGGAGGCCTGGGTTCCCGCAAAGAGCTGGGACATCCATGAAGCATTGACATCTCTCTGCTATGGAGATGGAGCTATCCCCTACCCGTTCTTCAAGAGCTCCTTCATGGGCCACTAAAGTCACTGTTCTAGCACCTTGGAATTGAGATTAAATATCTGAACATTTCTTTAAGGACCTGAACCCCCATCCGAGAGCACCTCCGACGACTAAAAGCTGCCCACAGTGGCTAAGTACGTCCACCTGCCCATCCTGAGATCTTTGGAATCCCTGGGGCCACCAGACAGCCTCTTCCTTGGTTTGCTTTGTGAAGGATTGCCTCCAGGTGTGCTCACAGCAAACCAAAGACGCGGGTACATTGGAGACGGAAATGAAATGGCCATTCCAGCAAGGGGCACCGGTCATTCTTGCCTTCCTTCTTTTCTCAAAAATGGTGGGTAGTTTATCAAAATGACTTGCAACTAGGGTACCTTTGGAAGCCAAGTAAAATGGTCCCTGCCTTCCTCCCCCCTCCTTCTTCCCTCTCTCCCTCTTCCTACCCTCCCCCCTTCTCTCAAACCCAGCCCCCTCCTCTCTTTTCCCTCCATCTCCCCTCTCCTTCTTAGCCCCTCCCTTGCCCATGGGCCATTTATTCTTCAGACTTAACGTACTTCGCAGCACCTTACATGTTTGCATTTGCCAATCAAAGAGAAAAATAGGAGCTGGGTGGGGGGAGTCACATTAGAATTCACAGAAGAAATGAGATTGTTTTTGAAACACCGGCAACTGCATTTCTTTGTTTTATTAGCATAAGCAAATTATTAATTCAGCCCGGAAAAAAGCATAGATCTTTGTCGCCTAAGACACTATCCATCCCCCCAGAGACCTTCACACCAGGGGAAGACAATAACATCTCGCTCCATTTGCATAACGCTTGGCAATTTGTGAGGTTCTGTCATATACTCCACTGCTTTAACTCTGCTACCTATACGGAATAGAGTTTCTGCCCTGGATGGCACCCAGAAGAAAGCATGGGGATTTAACTCATTACCACCATGCCCCAAACATGAGTAAACACTCCAGATTCAATCAGTCGCACCTACAGGAAAAATGCCATTAATATTTAACATGTAACGTATTTATTGCATTCCCAATCTTTTTTTCCCCCCTAATTCATAACTGGCCTTGGAGAATGCAGAGATCTGAGCCCAGATTTGGGGAGTGACTCTGGAGACACTCTTCCTTGCTAAGGGGACTGCTGTTGGCGAGGGGTCTCAGCACCCAAGCACATTGTCCCCCACCCCTTTGCTTCTGCTGTTGCTGTGAGACACACAGACAACATGTGCAGGCAGATCCAAGCGTATTCCGTGTTGGACCTTACCAGTCTACAGGCACAGCCCTACACTCCAAGAGAGAACCCCCAACATCTGGGAGGCCCCCTCATGCACCTCTCAAGATCCTCCCCGCTTTTTCCTTTTACCATTTTCATCTGTATGCGTGTTTAGTGTGCATGCATGTGTTTGTATGTGTATGGACCCCTGTGTGGATCATACACATATGCACGCGTGTGTACGTGCTTGTGGAGCCTGAGGTCCATGCTGGGAATCATGGTACACTGACTGGTTTTGTGCGTCAACTTGACACAAGCTAGCATCATCAGAGGAAGGACCTCAGCTGAGGGACTGCCTCCACGAGATTCTCAATTAGTGATTGATGCGGGAGGGCCCAGCCCTTAGTGGGTGCTGTCAGTCCTGGGCCGCTGGCCCTGAGTTCTCACAGAAAGCGGGATAAGCAAGCCTAGAAAAGCAAGCCAGTAAGCAGCCCCCTCCACGGCCCCCTGCATCAGCTCTGGACCCCAGGTTCCTGCCCTGCTTGAGTTCGTGTCCTGCCTTCCTCCAGTGATGAACAGTGATGTGGAAATATAAATCAAATAAATCCTTTCCTCCCCAACTTGCTTTTTGGTCATGGTGTTTCATCGCAGCAACAGAAATTCTAAGACTCATCTTGATGGCTCTCCCACCTTATTCTTCATCAAACATGGAAGCCATGGCTACAGCTTGTCTTACCAGCTTACTCAGGGGAGTCCCGCCGCTGCTGCCCTGAGCTGGAATTACGGGCAGGTGATCACACTAACCTTCTATTTACATGAGTTTCTGAGGATCTGAGCTTTGGTTCTCACGTATGTGCATCAGGTGCCTGACCTGCTCCATGTGGGGGCACACGGGTTGGCTTCCAGGCTGAATGAAAAGGAGAAAGCTAGCTGAGGGCAGGCGTCACCTCTCCCAGCTGCCTGACGGTAGATGCACTCTGGCCAGCTGTCTCACTGTCCCGCCATCATGCTGCCCCCATCTTGATGGACCACACCCTCGAACCGTGAGCCCAAGCAAACCCTCCCCTCCTTAAGCAGCTTTGGTCAGGAGTTTCCCACACCAGTGAGCAAAGTAATGAATATGGGGTGGGGGGAGGGGTGATTTCAACGTGTCCAGTTTGGGAAACCACTTACAGAGGTGTGTGGACACTGGTGTTGGAGCCGTGGGTGATCCTTGCCAACCCAAATGCTGTGGGAAAAGGAGAGCAAAGGTCAAGAAGGCCTCTGCCTCCCTCCATCTGTCCTTGAGACCCTGGAAGCCAGCCCTTCAGGGCAGGCTCTCCGAGGGAGCAGCAAATCCCTCTCATCCTGTGTAATTTTGGAAAGATCAGGAAGGTTCTACAAAAGAGGATTTGGTAGCCAAAGTTGATAGCAAAAGAAAATAAATGAATAAAGAAAATAAGCCTCACTTCCCCAGTATGGCACAAACAGCATCTCCATGGCCTGATCTCATGCTAATTCAAGCCAGATGAAGAGAACTCCCAGCCCTGGGCTGCTGCATCTGGCCGCCGTGGGAGCGAGAGCAGCAGACCTCTTGAAGGTGGAGTGGGTCTTGACAAAGCCCCAGCTCTAAGCACACAGATACTGGTAGGCAAGTTTGGAGGTGATAGACCTGGGCCCTGTCGTTGGGCAAGACTCAGCCAAATGTGCCTTTCCTCAACAGTGAAGTGATTAGGGGTGATGACCCCCATCTCACAACCTTTAGTGTCCTTCTCTATGAAATGAGTATGAATGGCCTTGCTTCCCAGAGCTAAAGACACTCCAAGTGCAGGCATCCAGCAGCAGCACTCAAGCCAGCAAACCAAAGGTGAACTTTTGTTCTGGTTTCACAGGGACAGCACACGGTCCTGTTGGGTAGCCACTTGCTAGGGGTGCTGGAACCACTGAGGGTGATCCGCAGTGATATGGTTGCACTTTTTCGCTCCCACGGGATGTGTTTACTGACATGCACATCTGTACCCAAGATGCTTTTCCCAGACTGTGTCATGGGTGGTAACAGTGATAGAGGAGGAAAAGTGCGTGTTCCTCCAAAGGGCAGAATCGGCCAGCGGTACACAGTGTAACGGGGACATCTGCAGCTTCACGGAGAACGAGTAGATGGGTTCGTGTCACAGGTCCCTTTCCCATAGCCAGATCTTTGTAGAAATAAGGAAGAAATAATCAGATGTTCAAGCTGCACACTGGAGAGCAGGGAGTTCCCTATCTGCAGCTGGTGCTGATTTTTCTCAGATTCTACTGTCACCGTGTTGGCCAATGAGGGCCACTTCTGAGAACAGAAGAGGCAGAAGCCTGTGCTAACCTCGTACAGTTGGCAGTGACCTGAAGCCACACAATGGACTGGGACACCTTGAATACAGATGTCAGGGAGTTTAGCCTTTTGTTGAAGAGTGCTGGCCCTCTGCTCTTTAGGTGGCAAATCCCAGGCAAACCTGTTGGTCTCATAGTCTCATTCCTGACTCTATCACTCACTGGGACACAGATGAAGCCAGGACTAAAGGAGGGAGGGGGCTGACCTCTATGAAAACCTTAGAGACAGGAGCCAGCTGTGGGTGGAGGGAGCAATGGCCACGTTACTGTGGACAGAAAGAAAACAATGTTGGGAGGTGGATGCAAGTGCCGGGACAGAGGCGTCCCTGTGAGGCGTCCTTGTGGGTGAGGATAGAGGTGTCTGAGGACCTGGGGACACGGAGGCATTTTAATGAGGGGAGGAGGCACAAGTGAGAGCAGCGGGATCTTGGAAGGACATGTGTGTTTTTCCTTGCACTGGGCGAAGGAACTGGGCTTTGAAGATCTAGCGAGGGGAATGTGTGAGAACTCAGGGCTCTGGTGGAAAGTCGACTGTCCTGATTGGAAGCAGCTGTGGGCCTTTGACTTCTTGGAGGAGCAGAAGATTTGGTGTCTTTCTGGAGTTGGAGGTTACTCCAGATGGCTTCCTGCTACCCAGACCCCAGTGAAGCATGACTGTTTTTCCAACTTGTTCAGGCAGCCAGGACTTAAACAGGTTCTAGATGGTAAGGAGGTATTCCTCAGAGCAACGTCAGGACGTTCCTCTCCCATGGAGCATTCTGTGACTGAATCACCAAGACAGACACTCGGCCCCCAGAGCCTAGAGATACACTTCTTTTTTTCCCTCAGAGTAGTTTGGGTCTCTTGGGCTTCTGAACAGGGAAATTGCCTCGCCAAGCTCTTCTTTCATGAGCTAATTCTTGGGGGCTCGGGGGTAAACAGAAGCAGGTACTGAGAAATTGCTAGGATGACAATCTGGTGAGGCAACAATTACTTGAACTCCCCTGGACAGCCTACTTTTCTATCAGTTAGAATGAAACAGAGCACCTCCCTTCGAGTGATGGATTCCTTTGTATGTACGTGTTCATGCATGTAACGGTGCGTGTGCATGGGAACATGTATGTGGAGACCAGAGGACCACCTCAGGGCTTGTTTCTTGGGTGATAGCCATCTTTTCCTTTGAGACAGGGTCTTCTGTTAAATCCCACTGAGTAGGTTGGCCCAGGAGCCCCAGAGATCCACCTGTCTCTGCCTCCTCGGTGCTGGGATTACAGGCACACTATGCTCACGTACCACGCTCACATACCACCATGCTTATACACCATGCTCACATACCACGCTCACAATTATGCTCACACACCATGCTCATACACCATGCTCACACACCATGCTCACAATTATGCTCACA
>NC_022033.1:3958378-3963948 GCF_000317375.1 Microtus ochrogaster | reverse complement strand
ATACACCATGCTCACACACCATGCTCACAATTATGCTCACACACCACGCTCACACACCACACTTAGATGCCACACTCATACACCATGCTCATACACCACACTCACATGCCACACTCACACACCATGCTCATACACCACACTCACATGCCACACTCACACACCATGCTCACACACCACGCTCACATGCTCACACGCCATGCTCACACACCACACTCATATGCCACACTCACACACCACACTCATACACCACACTCACACACCACACTCACACACCACACTCACACACCACACTCATATGCCACACTCTCACACACCACGCTGACACACCATGTTCACGCACCACACTCAGTGTTTTGAATTTTTATTTTATTTACCTGTTGGAAAACTGAGCTCGGGCCCTCATGCTTACAGGGCAGTCGCTTGGCGGCCAGGCTGTCTCCTCATTTCTGAGGCTCTAATTTTTAGCAAACCCTCTTAAGATCATCCCATATTTACAAAGTGAGTTGCCGAGCCAATGCAGGACTCCCAGAAGGCTCTCGCCCAGTTTCCTCTGCTCATGGCACCTGTTTCCATGGGTTGGATCTGTCATGGACTGGAGAGAACATTGGTCCCCTCCCAACGACACACGACAGCTTGTCTGCCTTCCCCGGGTTTTCTTGTAACGTCTCCTGTCTGATCTGGGGCCTTGACCAGATCATATTATAATATATAATATAATCTTGACCAGATTATATTTAGGTTAATGTCTCCTTAGACTCGTCTTGTCAGTGACATTTTATTTTTTCAGAATTTCCTTATTTTTGAAGGATATGTTGGACTTTTTGTTGCTATAACACACAACCCGGGGGACCTTTCAGAGGGGAAGGTTTGTTTTGGCTCACAGTCTCCCGTCTCTGGTCAGCGCCTCCATCACTGTGGGTCAGTGGTGAGGAGAGCATCAGACGAGACAGCAACACTGCTTACTTCGCATTGGCCTGGGAGCAGAGACGGGGACGTGGAGAAGGCAAGGCTTAATACACCTTCCCAGGAAGGACATGCGCTTGGTTTGACTCCTGTCAACTAGACCCCACTCACGCCCTACCATATCCCAAGAAGGCCATCATGTCAAGAGCCAATCGAGGATCCATCTACTGCCCAGGTCAGTGGTCTGAGTCTGGCCTCTGATGGAAGCCACCATCTGGGGACCAAGCCTTCAGCATATGACTGTCTGTAGGAAAGCTGCAGGGGCACTTCATGTCACCACGACCTTGAAAATGCTGAGGTGGTGTGGCCCGGTCTTTTATACAATATCCCTCAGGTCGTGCGTGAGTCCCTCAGGTCAGGTTTTCACCACACGTGACTGGGCTTAGAGGTTTGGGGGAAGATGACAGAGGGGATGACCTTGCATGCTGTAGATGCTGTTGGCCTTGATTCTACGGGGTCATGTCGGAGACGCGATGGGTTGCGTGGAGGATGCCAACTCTATGATGGCTGGGGGAATGGAGCAAGGGAGTTTCAAAGATTTTACACCTTTTTCAGGTGAAAAGGTCAGTTTCGGTTCCCCACACAGATGAATCGATTGGATCTGAGTCCTGTCCTCAAGGGACACGAAGTGGGGGACTCAACGGCGCCTTCACCTCTGTCCTGGTTAAGCTCCGTTCTCTTTCTTTGTTCCACAGATCCTGAAGGGTTTCAGTGCTCAGAGCAAAGGCTGGAGCTATTGGCACCCGGGGTGTGTGGAGACGCAGATTGTGACCCAGCATAGCAATTGCTGGCATGGGATGCGCAGCCCAGAAGACAAAGGACGGAGAATAACAGCCCAGCATGCCGTGGGGACAGTAAGCCACAAGAAGGGAGATCCTTTGTATAGCAGAATGACTCTCAGGACAGTGTGACCAGGAGGCACGCCCGCCGAGGCTGTCATTAACTTCTCAGACCACTGTGGGAGGTTCTGGGCAAAGCAGCCTGGTCCAGGCTTCTTGGTACATAAGTAACATCTTCCTCATCGGCTTTTCTTCAACCCAGGTTGAAATCCAAGGCTTTTGGTTCGTACACATATGAAGGCAGAGTCCCAGTCCCTCAAATGTATCAGTCATGTGAAACTGTAAACCTTGGAAGGCACAAAATACATAAAAGTCACTTTGAAAATTAGGAACTTCGGTACAAAGGTGAAGCACAGGAAGTAGAGGAGGCCTCGGCCTCGGACAACACCTCTGCCGGGGTGCTGTGTGTCTTCCGGGTTGTCTTTGACCGGAAAGCTCTCTGCTGGGGACATCTGCACACCAGAATGGCACCGAAACACAGCAAACAAGCCCCCCTCCACGTTTTACAGAAGTAAAGGATTTTTAGATGACCAGCTCTCTCCCAAGGCTGACGTAGTCTGCCTGACTACGCTAAGTTTAAGTGCAGCATGTCTCTCAGGAGATAGTTCGTTCAGTGACTTCAACACAGCAAACTTCACTGTTTCAAAGGCAGCTAAGGCAACTCACACTGCAATTCTAGAACTTAGGAGGCAGAGGCAGGAGGTTTACCATGAGTTTGAGGGAAGCCTGGGTTGCAGAGTGACCCTAAAATGTCTAAACATTTAGCTGCCCATGCGGGGTCTCCTCAGCTCACGGTAGTAAAGCATCCTGGTAATTAATAAACTGATCATGTCAACTTGATGGGATCTGGAGTACCCTGGGGAGGGGGCACATTTCAGCTTGTCTGGGAGGGAGTCTCCAGAAGGGTTTACCCTAAGATGGAAGACTCATCCTGAATGTGGGTTGGTACTGGGTATAGACTGGGGCACAGTGCGGATGACACAGGGAAAAGGAGAAAGGTGTGGGCCTCAGCACTCATCTCTCTACCTTCTAATTGAAGGTGCCAGTGGCCCGCAGCCTTGTGGTCCTGAGGCTGTGCCCGCCCCACCTCGCTGAACTCTGCTTTCAAACTGCGAAGCAGTTTCCCTGCCTAACCTTCCTTTTATTGGGTATTTTGCCCTTAGCAACAGGAAAAGTTGCAAATGCTTGGGATTGAAAGCTTCTAAGTTGCATAGCAATCCTCTTAGCATTGCCTTAACTCGAAATACCCACATTAGCCTCCAATTGGACTAAATCATCTCTCACAAAGGCTGTTACATCAAAGACTATATTTCAACTCACAACGGGGGCCAGAGCATGGCTCAGGGGTTAAGAGCTCTTGCTGTTCTATCAGGAAAATTTTAGGTTTCCTGCATCCCTACCAGGCAGCTCACAAATGCCTGTAACTCCAGCTGCAAGTGCCCCGGCACTCTCTTCTGGCCTCCAGGGGAGCCTGCATGTGCTTGTTCTCTCTCTCTCTCTCTCTCTCTCTCTCTCTCTCTCTCTCTCTCTCTCTCTCTCTCTCTCTCCTCCCCGCAGTCAGTCCCACCATTGTCAGTCAGACACTGTCCCTTTGCTTTTGGAGGTCTCTCCTCAAGAACTCAAACGAGATATTTTTATCCTTAAGGTAGACGTAGTAAACATGCCGTCTGCCTCCCCCCCTTCACAAATATTCATTTTAAGTTATATTTTCCTATCTGTTAAAGAAAGACCTCATGGCATATCTGGGGTCATTTTAAAAAAACCAAGTTCTTACATATTGGTGAGGGGTGGCCAGAAGGAAGACCCAACAATGTAGTTGGCCCAGTCTCTCAGGACCTGGGAACTCTCCAGAGCTCCACAGACTCTCTCGGCTCTGTGTTCCTCATCAGGGTGGCACACAACCTCTAGACGTGGCTTTGTAAGACACAGGGTATTGTATTTATTTCTGACACTATATTCGAGGAAAAGGTCCAAATTCTAGCCAGGTAATAGCCTGTTACAGTGGTACCTGTGAGACAATAAGAAGACTACAGGGCCTGCTTCTGATGAGAAACAGAAGCCTCTTGCCAGCATCAGACGGTGCCTTCAGGAGGACAAGGCACACAGAAGGGATGCCGAATATGATGGCCTGTCCAGGCAGAACTCCTGTGAGGGCACCAGGCACTGACGACAGAGTGGCTGGGCACAGCCAGGTCTCTTTTGTTTGAGCTTTCTTGGGTGACACTAAGTTCTTATCCTTCCTCTGGATGGTGTTCCCAGAGCATGGAATGAGAAGGGATGCTTAGCAGGGCTTTGCTACCTAACACATTAGCTACTCTAATGGACCAGAGACATTAGGCCAGATGTCTCTTTATTCTCTTTCAGGGTAAAGAGCTCACAGCATCCCTACCCTCCACCCATGAAAGGTCAGCAGCCAACGGTGCCCAAAGACACAGGAATGTGACAATATAAAGGGTGTGCTGATGTTGCCAACTGTCCCCAAAGGAGCAAATCACTGTCATATAAGCAGACTTACAGTATGCTACCATGAAGAACTTGCTGGGACTAAGGAGATCGCTCCGTTGGTAAAGTTCTTCCTATGTTCGGATTCCCAGCATGCACCTGTCATCCCAGTCCTGGGGTGTTACAGACAGGTAAGGACCTGGTTCAGGAGAGACCCTGTCTCTAAATATAAGCAATAGAGAAGACAACGGATGGCCTCCAGCCTCCCACACAGGTGCCTATGTGTGATTTACATATGCATACCTCACTCACAAGAAATGTAATTTACTGAAAATGTCCCCAAAACTCCTGTGCAGGGGATGTTGGGAGGAGATGGTTCAGCAGGAAAGTCCTTGCTGTGTTATTATGGGGACCAGAGTTTGGAGCCTCAGAATTTGTATAAATGCTGGATGGTTTAGCAGCTCACCTGTAATGATACTGCTCGGATGAGCAAGCTTGCCGGCTAGACTAGTCCAGTCCACTGGCTCTGGATTCAACCGAGAGGCTCTGCCTCAAAGAGTAAGGTGGCCTGTTGACATAGATTTCTGTCCCGCCTGGTCCCAAAGCCATTCAGTCCCAGAGGAATCTACATCGATTATAAGCCGGTCGACCTATTAGCTCGGGCTTCTTATGAACTCTTTTAACTTATATTAACCCATAATGCTTGTCTGTGTTAGCCATGTGGCTTGGTACCTTTTTTGGTGAGGCAGTTACATCTTGAGTCCTCTGTGTCTGGATGACAACTGCAGACTGAAACTTTCCTCTTCCCAGAATTCTCCTGTTCACTTTTTCCTGCTTCTACTTTCTGCCTGCTTGTCCTGCCTGTAGCTACTGACCAATCAGGGTTTTATTAAAATACAAGTGACAGGATAAAAGATCACTGACCCACAGCAGTGGCCCATGACTGGTGTCATTCTTGGGTTTCCAGTGCACATCCCCGATATACCACTTACATGCACCCACATGCGTGCACACACACACGCACGTTATGTATGTAAGAAGGAGAGGGGAAAAGCAGTACTATATGGATTGGGCTGCAGCACAGAAAATCAATGGAATCAGATGAGAGACCATGCAATGCGAAAGTCACGTTTTGTTCCCACTGTTCCTTTAACGGCTTGGACAAGCATTGCAATTGTCATGTGCCAACGTTGCTGCGCACCCAGCCACCTGCCTTCCTGAAGCTTCTGGGAGATAAATTGGCTTCCTTTGTCCCGGGCCTCATTGCCTGCTGGTCCACCTGGACCCATTTCCTTTGGCCCCAAGCCCTTCACACCTGTCTCTCAT
>NC_022033.1:3941375-3958278 GCF_000317375.1 Microtus ochrogaster | reverse complement strand
GTAATGAAGAGGTTTGAAGCGGGTAGAAGTTTGCTTATTGTCTTAATAATACTTATTTATTTGGAAGGTCAAATTCTTCTTGCAATGACAAATTTTCTCTGTGTGCAAGGTAGGCCCAGGCTGCTTCTAATGGGTCCTGTGATTAACTGGCCCCTGTCACGGGACTCTGTCCGCCATCGTCTGCTTGGTGTGTGTAAAGATCTCAGAAGGGCCCCTGCAAGCTGGATGCTTCCATCATGTTCTCCTGAAGAGAGCAGACCCTCCAGGCCAAATCTTCAACACCTCAATGTTTGAATTGGCATCTAATGTAGGCGTTGCTCTCCCCTTACAGCCCTGTCTCCTCTCTTGAACCTGGGCGCCTCTGAAGGCTCATTGCTCCCCAGAAACAGTCCCAGTGGATCTGAGAATTACGGTTTCTCCAAGTTTATTTAGACAACCTCTGGCCTGCTTTCCACTTTATGTAAGTGTTTTCTCCTGAGCCCCACGCCTTGTTTTCCCAAGTGTCTAAGGCTACCGCTCAACATGAAGTCTTATTGGGGATCCCATTGTGAGCCAGAACAAAGGCTCCAAGTCAACACGGCCTCAGCCGAGGCCAAAAGCAGCTCCAGGCCCACCCAACCTTTTCCCACAATGCTTTTCTGTTTCTCAGAAAAGTGTTGTGAACATGGTCCCAAGGCGAAAGCCTACCCAAGCTTCACATAGCTGAGGGCGCTTGTTCCCAGCCTAGTCCTTAACCTCATCACATCCACTTTGCTGAGGCTCTTCCTGTATCTCCAGCTCCCCCGCCATCGCTCTGCCTCCTCTTCACCCAAAACCCAGCTTGGGTGAAGGAGCAGAAGGGCACTGGTCAAAAGGAAATGTCACAGGCAGTCCTGTGTGCCTCGGTGACACGCCAAAAGGTTGATTTTAAATTAATTGAATCAGTCAACTCAGGAAGACAGAGGCCCCGCAAGACCAATTGCTCAATAAGCCGGCTTTTTAAACTGACCTGATCAAATCAGTGGCTGAGCCCAGGTCCTGCCTGAATGGACCCATGCAAACATCTATTTTATAAAAACCAATATATTTTTCAAGGAAATCTGAGGGACTGATACAGAATGGTTAAGTCAAAAAAAAAATGTGTAAATAGCATAGAAATCTTTTTCTGCATCTCTGCCAACTCCCTGGAACAATTTGTCATTTAATTTCTTTGAACATCAAAAGAATTCCTTAACTCGAGATATTTTCCAAAAACGTTATTAAATGACATATTTATTCCAAACAAACATTGAGCTGGAGGGAGGCCTTCCGTTATATATGTACCAAGTAGGATGTGAAATTAAAATTCCCCAAGAACCCAAGGCTTCTCTGCTTCCCTCCCCGGCCCTCCCCTCTCCCCTTGCCTCTGCCATAAAAGCAAATGATGGCCACCCTGGTGTGCACAGAAGAGTGTCTCATTGTGGCTCCTTTTAAATGCTTTCTGAATTCCATTTATTTGCTGGTTGGAGGCCATGTGCCACAGCTCGCCAGTGGAGGACAGAGGACAATGACCTTTAGGAGCTGGTTCTCCTGTCAGCTGGGTTTCAGGGGACGCAGCTCAGGGGTCAGGCTTGGCAGCTGCTGAGCATCCTGCCTGTGCCAGCTGTGGTATTTTGTATTTCTCTAACGCTCAGTGATAGCCGCCATTTTTTTCATGTGCTTATTGGCTGTTTGTATATTTTCTTTGGGGAAAAATCACGTCTCTTGAAGTTCTTTGCCACTTTTGAATTTTTGGTTGTGGCTAAGTCTCAGGATCTTGGTACACTGTGGGTATTGGCTTTATTGGATAAGCTACCTGTAGTGGTTTACTCTCTTTCTGGGTCTTGCTGCTTCACGCTGTTGGTAGGTAGTGTCTCCTCCCAATTCATAAAAGGGGTTGGAGCTGATGTGGGCAGAGGTAGCTCTTTCTGCTTTTGTTGCCTGCATAGTTTTTTTCTAAGAAATTCATGGCTTTTGTTGTATACTTTTGCAGTATGTCTTCAGACCTTTGCCACATTTTGCACTAATTTTTGTTGTGATACTTTATTATATTGAGAATTTTACACAAAAACACAATGTGTTGTAGTTTGTTCATAGCCACCACCCACTCCTCCCAGATCCACTTCTACCTCCAGCCCCACTCCCTCCCAACTTCCTGTCCTTTTTTCTCTGTTAGCCCACCGATTCCAGTTTGCGCTGCCCTCATACTCTTGGGCGTGGGATCAACCACTGGTGCAGGGTTGAGCTACCAGCGCTCTCATGCCCTCAGAGAAAACTGATTCTCCCTCCCTAGAGGCTGTTAACAGTCCCTCATTTAGGGGTGGAGGCTTGATCTCACACAGGTCCAATTCAGGCAACCACAGCTGCTGTGAGCTCCTGAGTCTAACAGCCCTGTCGTGCCGTGTTCTGAAGTCACCATTTCTCTTTGGTCCTCTCCAACCTCTGACTCTTACAATCCTCGGTTTCCTCTTCCTTGATGGCCTCTGATCACTGCGGGGAGAGCCAAGGTTCAGCTTCATCTATGGCTGAGCACTCCATAGGCAAGTATCCTCTGCACTTTGACCAGTTGGGAGTTTCTGTGTTAACTACCATCCACTCCACAGAGAAGATTCTCTGATGATGTCGGAGAACTGCACTCATCTGTGTCTCTAGAGACATGAATTCAGAGAGCAGTTTGATTGTATGTCCCCTTAGCAAAGGGACAGCAGTCGATTCTTCCCTGGGGCTTCTGAGCTCCCCAACCATGAGCCCTCGGCCAGTTCTACAGTGTCAGGCATGAGTTTCCTCCTGCAGGACAGGACTGAAATCCAATCAGAAAGTGGTCGGTTACTTTAATGGTTTGAATGAAGATGGTTCCCACAGGCTAATATATTTAAATGCTTGACCCCCAGTTGCAGGAGATGAGATTTTCTTGAAGGAGGTATGGCACTGTAGGTGGGCTTTGGGGTTTCAAAAGCTCATGCCATTCCCAGTTAGTGTTTTCTCTCTCTCTCTCTCTGTCTCCCCTCCCCCCCATCTCATGCTTTTGCTTCAGCTATAAACTCTTAACTGTTGCTCCAGCACCATGCCTGTCTGCCTGCTGTCACGCTGTCTACCATGGTGGTCATGGACGCTAACCTTTTGGAACCATGGGCCCCAAATTAAATGCTTTCTTTTATAAGTTACCTTGTTTATGGTGTTTTGTCATAGAAAAGTAATAAGTCTAGAAATAGAACTAAGAGCTAATTAAAAAGTAACTAAAGCGGTTGCTCCTATAACATTAATGCCACTGTTACACCCATGAACATATCTCGCCACAGTGGTCATTCCTATAGCTCATGGGTTGAACTAATTTTGGCAAGTAATGTCAGTAAAGGTCCAACTTCATTCTCGTGCTCATAGATACCAAGCTTTCCCACTAAAATCTGTTAAAAAAGATTGTTCTTTTCCATCTAAAGATTTGGCACTTTTATGAAACATCTGTTTAGGACTTTAAAAAAAAACAACAACAACCTAAGAACTCTTATAGTGAGGCTTCCTTTGAATTTTCTACTTCATAGGTCCCAGGGTATTGCCATGTCCAATGAAGTGTATCACTGTTACAGACACTGAGAATGGGTGTGCACTTCTTGTTATTTTGTGGTTGTTTGTTTTTGAGACAAGGTCTCCCTGCTTGTTATTTTGCACCTCGGTGTAACCGAGCACTTTTCCTTTTTATTTGCTGGAGTTAATTTGATAAGTGTTGTCAGGCCATGTCGGCCCGTGTTACCTGTTGAGTATGCTACAGTAGTTTGGTTCTTCGCGTGCTGTAGAGGGCTAATGAGCTACCCCTCAGCATCCTTTGGGATCGTACGGATTTGCCTGAAGACTCCCCTCGTTCCCAAAGGCACTAAAGTCTTCAGATGCTCAAGTCTTTTATACAAGATGACACAGTATTTGCACATACCATCTGTCTGCATACTTTAAATGATCTAGGTTATGCTAACACCTCACACTGTCAATGCTACATAAATTGTCATTATAGTCATTGCTTATAGAGTAACAGCAAGGAAAACTGTTCACATTCATTATAGTTTGGCCCCAAACACTTTCCATCTGTGGTTAGTTGGACCCGTGGGTGTGGCCTCCACAAGGAATTTTAGTAACTTCTCTTTCCTCTGCCCAGGGAGCAGCAGGGGTGGGGTGACTGCCTGGGGTTCATTTCCTAACAAATTGAACAAACAAATGAGCCAAGGACAGATGGCTATTGGGACAGTGGAAGTGGTCACTGTGTGAGGGTATATGTGGCAGCTTTGGGCCATAGCTAGGTTCTCCTCTTTGGTCCCATTTTTCTAGATCTCTTTCCTGTTCCTATTCTGGACTTTGGGTCAGCTCAGGCCTCTGCCTCCAGACATCTCTTTGTCCTGAGTTGTTGTCAGGTTAGCTTGTCCCAAAGCCTCAAGGGAAACCTGTCTACAGACAGGTCCTGAGTCCCTTGTTCCTCTTCAATGGTTCTGCTGAGCCTTTAATTTCCTTGTCCATAAAGTAGTAAAAGCGATTGACCGTTCTGCTGTGTACAACAGAGGCTGGGCTGTAGCGTTGGGCACCCCCTCTCCCCACTGCTGTCATCAGACATTGCCTAACAGAGAGCCAGAACGCATGTACCCCAGATCCCAGCATCTCTGAACCCTGTGTACAGAGCAGGCAGCTCCCAGGTGACTCTGAGTGTGAAACGTCTGTCTTCACACTCATCTACATTTCTCTGTCCAGAAGTTTTATTCGTCACTTTCCTCCGTCTCCAGCAACATTAGTAGGCATTAGGATGGCTGGTTTCACAAGGCTGGTGAATGTGACGAGGAGAGTAGGTGGCCTGGTGGCAGCTGACGGGATGCTGGAATAAACGTGAGCCTGTTCTAGACAGCATCAGAGATGCTGAGCGAGGGTGAGGAGCGGGGCATGGGGATACAGAGCACTGGGGTCCTGAGAGCAAGCTGGGCTATGGCTGCTGGCCTTCAAGAACTCTTTGGATCTTTCCCCACAAAGCCTCTTCTCTCACGTGTTCAGGTCTGCTATGGAGGCCATGGGGCCTACTCTAGTTTCAGCTGCTGGGCTGGCGGGTGGGCGGGGGTTCTGCTGTGCAGCTCACGTTTCCACACACTTCCTCAGCAACCCCTCCTCCCAATGGTATTTTAGTCCGAGACGCCTTTCTGATTCTCTCCATGCATTCTTTGCTGCCTTCCAACTTCAACTCATGCAAGTGTTCAGCTGTCTCTGCTTCTATGGCAGCTCTTGATCTGACCATGGACCTGTATTCTGACTACTGATGCATCCAGACAAAGTCACCAACGGCTCCTGTCTTATCTACACCAGCATCCCAAGCAGCTTCCTGTCTCTTCCTTTATCAACACAGTCTATTCTCTTACACACCCCTAGAGCAGCAGTTCCCAACCTGTGGGTTGAGACCCCTTTGAGGATTGGATGACCCTTTCACAGGGTCTCCTAAGACCACCAGAAAATGCAGATATTGATCATACAGTTCACAACAGCGGCAAAATTATAAAGTAGCAATGAAAATAATTTTATGGATGGGGTCACCACAGCATGAGGAACTGTATTAAAGGGCTGCAGTATTAGGAAGGTGGAGACCCACTGCCCTAGAGGGTCCAGAGGGTGTTTCTGAGAGCCACCAAATATGGGGTCTGACCCAAAGAATGGGCTGAGAGCTACTGGGGCCCAGCCTTACACAAGATGAGGAGCCAAGATGAAGAGAATAGTCCCTAGCTTTGCAGGATGAAGTCTTCAGCCAAAGTGGGGTATCCTTGGGCCTTCAACCTTGGACTGCCCTCTCGCATCTCTGACATGTTTGGGCCCAGTGTCTCTTCCATTTCAGGGCCTCCCCTCCTGAGTGGGAACATCATTCCTACACTGGTCCCACCACCATATTTTGGAAATGTAACTTGGTTTCTGGTCCTAGCATCCATAGCTGAAGGCATGTTTTCCAAGGTCAGAGCAAGCCCAGTGTCTCCCCTTTGTCTTGGTTAGACCATGAGCTTTGGGATTCTTGAGCTGATAGTACCCAGAGGAGACTTTGGACACAGGGTTTTAGACTTTACATCAGGTTTTAGACTTTACATGTTGGGAAGATGTTAATGTGTTTCACATGTGGAATGAATATGGATTTTGGGGAGCCAGAGGGAAGAATATAGTGAGTGAAATGGTGACCCCCCAAAAGATTTGCCCAGAACCTGGGAATGTGGACTTACGGGGAGAAAGGATGTTTTGTGGCTATAATGAAGTACCAAGATAAAACCATTTTGTGTTAGTGTGGGGTTGAAACCCAGAGACAGATGTTCTCACACCATGGAGGAGACAGGGCAGGGAGGAGGGGGAAGCCAGGCAAGGATGAGGACAGGGAATGGGGGGTCCTAGGACCACTGGAAGCCAGATTCAAGACAAGAAGGTCTCCGTTCTAGGACTTTCACAGCAGACTCAGCTGTGGCGTCCTTGGCTTTAGGTCTCTGCCAGTGAGAGAAGTGTTCTGTTTAAGACACCCACCGTGAGGTCCCTGGTGACAGCAGCCTGGGCTGTCCACAGATTTACTCCGGCTTTTCTTCTCCACCCGACCAGGCTCTCCACACTCGCCTATCCTTTGCTGAGAACACCTTTGGCAGGTATGTAAATGCTTGGCTCCTCCATCTTTGGGATGAGCTCAAATATCGACCCCTAGGGAGGTCTTTGCAGACCGCGTCTGGTCAGTGTCCTCCCTCAGCTACTCCATGTTGCCTCACCCCATCCAGGTCCTGATGGAAACTTCAGCATGTGTTTTCCTTTCGTGTTATTCACCTGCCTACTGACTGATCTCTCTCCACCGTCACCATGCTCGCCCAGAGGGCTCAGCCTTGTTCCCTTGTGTCCCTGGTGAGCGGGACTTGGTCTGAGTGAATGAGAATCAGAGGCCTTTGTCCCTTGTTTCCTCAGCTTGGGCGGAGGAAGGAAGTGCACAAGGCTATAGCCAACTGTGACTGTGCCTGGTGCATGCTGGGAGCCTGCAGGGCATCCACCTCACTGGGCTGTTTCTATCCTTTCTTCTCTCAGCACTGGGGTCCATTCTCCCACACTCTGTCACAGGCTACCTGGATTCTGACTGTAAGTTTGGGGAGGTCATATAACACGCCATTTGTTCTTAGTCTGTGTACTGGCTAGTTTTATGTCGACTTAACACAAGCTATAGTTATCTAACAGAAGGGGACCTCAATTTAGAAAATGCCTCAGTAAGATGGGGCTGTAGGCAAGCCTGTAAGGCATTTTCTTAATTCGTGATTGACGGGGAAGACCACTGTGGGTGTTTCCATCTCCGGGGTGGTAGTCCCATGTTCTATAAGAAAGGAGACTGAACAAGCCACCAGGAACAAGCCAGTAAGCAGCACCCTCCATGGTGTCTGTATCAGCTCCTGCCTGCGGATCCCTGTGCTGCTTGAGGTCTTTCCCCGATGTCCTTGGACGGCGAAAAGTAACGTGTAAGCCAAGCAAAATAAACCTTCCCCTCCACAATTCGCTTTTGAGAAACCCTAAGAAATTCTGTCTAGCCTTGATCCGTTTTTTTTTTCTTTCTTCTCCTCTTCAGGGACAGGATCCCTCAAGACCCAGATCACCTTATTCGGACTAACACATTAATGGCCACCATTTTGTCTGAGGCTGTTCAGCTCCACAATAGAGCGACCGTGGCCACGCACTCGTGCGGAGCACAGAAGGGCGTGTGTTCTGTGTTAGCAGACCATCAAATGCCACAGATGTTTACGCAGGGTGTGAACATGCTTTCAAGTGGTCTAAGGTTCTGACTCACCTGCCTCTTATCTCTGGGCTAAAGGAAGGCTAGCCAGGAGTGGGAGGAGCGCTCAGATTACCATGGAAACCGGCAGTTGGGAGGTCAAACTCATAAGCAAGTGAACCTGGTCAGGTAGTGGTGGGGAGTCCCCCAGCTTCTGCACCTAGAACGGTGCTTGGAATGAATCAGTTTCTAGTGGAGGAAGGAACAAGGTCCCCCAAGTCCAGGAGACCCCTGTGGGGTCCTCAAGGGAGGCACTCAGTTCCCTTCAGGTGTCAGAGCTCATCTTATCCCTGAGCGCTCCTCATTTACCTTTGCAAAGGTCAGCTCACCTCTGCAAAATTATCAGATGAGCTACCCAATACTGACAATGGCTGAGGTCATCAAGATGACAACAGTATTCACCTGACCCTCAAATCGGCACTTCCACACCAAAGGGCCACGCTAGGGTGAGGAGAGGTGACCACAGAGAGGGAAAAGCTGAGGGAACATGGGAATCTGGCAGCAGACAGATCTGAGTTCCTGACCCGGCTTCTCACGTCTTAGCTTTACCACCCACTGCCAGTCACTGAGTCTTATAGTTGCTGGGTTTCCCAGGCAGTAGACATGTTCATGAACATCTGTTCTATGTAGACGTCAGAGTGAAAGCCTGGCTCAGCAGATGGAGCCATCTACAAGATGCAGAACCTTCCTTCAGTTCCACCCTGACCAGGGGAAGGGGTGCAGCCTTTCCCATTGGCCGTGCTAGGCAGAGCTCTCACCTCAGGTGCAGCACATTGGGTGCTGAAGTCCGCCTCAGGGCTTGAGGCAGACTGCCTCCGGGATCCCACGCTCCCCTTGAAGTAGATTCTTTCCATCAACATTTTCAATGTTGTAGTTCATGATTAGATTTTGCAAAAGGGGTGATCCCCACCACCATGCAAACTGGGATAACTTTAGAGAGATCATCTTGTAGTACCTGACCTCAGCTTCCATCACCTGTGGTCATCTGGTCATCAGCAAGCTCTCTGTGGGCAGCCGTGGATCCTTGGATCTACGGTAGGAACAGAGGCCGTGGCCGCACTTTGCTAAGTAGCTGTGAGGCACACCCCAGCAGCCCTTTGGAACCAGTGCCAAGCAGGCCTGAGTGAACACACCTTCATCTGGGAGGCCCCTCTGGGTGAGGGCACTGGGTGGAGATCCCCAGGACTCAAGTCAGAGTTGTCTGGAAGCAACCACACTGGGACAGCAGATTGTTAGATCTGCTCTCCTGTTGGCTGCCTGTACCTGCTCGTTAGCATACGGGATGTTCCCTCTTCCTGGTTCTCCTTCCGTCTCAGCACGGAGGAATGAGCTGGACCCTTCTCTGAGTGCATGGAAGAGACTGACTTGCTGAGGTCTATCTAGGGCCTTCTCTGCTTGCACGGAAGAGACTGACTTGCTGGGGTATATCTAGTACTTTGGACTTCGACTTCCAACCACTGTCACCTCTACCCCTGAACTTTGCCCAGACTAAAGTCACCCTCCTGCTAAAGTCTTAACTCTTAGAAGGATGGCTACATGTTTGCTAGATGAGCAAGGAGTGGCGTTGGTGCCAAGGTCTGTCACGCCACCATCAAACAGAAGCAGGGAGTCTCCAAAGACTAGCGTTGGCATTGGCTTTGTAGCAAGAAGACGATGGACTCCATGTGTGGAGTTATTCTGAGGAGCATATTGTCACACACGTGTCATCCCAGTTACAATCTTCCCAACAGTGTTGGGAGCCACTGAGGCAATGTCATTGCTACCATCTTGTCTTCCCTAGGAGGAAGTTAAGGCTTGGGGAACGGAGCCACAGGCTCAGAGCCCATGTTCAGGGTGGCACCTGAACAAACCCAAGCTGGAGTGCTGAAGCCTTGGCCCGCAGTCCCCTGAAAAGCCGCAGGAAAGGGTCAACTAAAACCTTAATCTTCAGTAAACAATAATATCCGGTTAGGTCGTTGATAGTCACGGTTTGGGCTTTCATTGTATTTAATTTTATAATCCCTTTCTGTAGATTACACGTGAGACTGGTTTTCCATTTGTGCAACTGATGCCATCTCTTTCTAAAGCAAACATTTTGAGGGGATTGTTTTTCTTTTAAGGCAAAAGACAAATGCAAA
Organism: Microtus ochrogaster; assembly: GCF_000317375.1. Taxonomy (NCBI): domain Eukaryota; kingdom Metazoa; phylum Chordata; class Mammalia; order Rodentia; family Cricetidae; genus Microtus; species Microtus ochrogaster. Next base: position 3,948,378 of record NC_022033.1, on the reverse strand, counting down.
GTGGCCAGGGACAGGAGAGCACCCAGTTACAGCAAAGCTCTGGGAAGACAGACCCCGGGGACTTGGCCTTGCCTCTACTGAACGCCTCCTTCGCAGACAGACTCCACTTGCTTCCAGCTGTGTCTGTCTCCCACTGTTGGATGGCAATCCCCTGCCTCTTCCTTCAGTTCCCTGGCAAATCACGTGCTTTTAAAGTGCAGAGCCTGTGACGCCTCTACAAGCTGCTGGGCACCAAGCGCAATGCTCGGGAATCCTAATGATTGACAGATTCGTCCCTGGTGGGCCTAACTGAAATCACATGACAGCACCTTGGCCTCCACATCTGGCATAAAAACAATCATTTATTCACAGACTGAGGAAGAGGCAGGAGCCAGGGTTGGAATTTATCACTGGAGTCTCCGGGCACCCTCTCTCTTTAAAAGCTTGGTTTGAGTCGTGGGGCCCAGGCTAGGAGAGGAGATGAGGGGCTCTGTTCTCTAAGGTGCTCTGAGGGAGCTAGAGGATGAGGGGAGGTGAAGAACCAGGGGTACTTCTTCTAGACAATTGAGTGTGTAAGCACTTTTGGTAAAATACATATCTAATGTCTCAACCCACTTTGTATCATAGTTTCTTCTCTAAAAATAACGCTGGTGGTGATGATGGCAATGGCCAAGACCAACCAGCAAGGTATAGGAGGTGGAAAATACAAATGCTGTAATGTTTTCATAGTTTGGAGTTGGCTCAGGATACAAAGATAGGCATGTCCAGGTGCGTGTCTGTTTCAAGTCAGACTTGATCTGGGTCCTGAACCTGTACCACCGTGACTCCAACTCTCCAGCTCTCAATCCCACGGTATTCTGCTGCACTTCAGCCTACGTCCCGGCTGGAGAGCTGATTTCTCCTTCCCAAACACCCAGTCAATGCCTCCTGGTACGCGCCCATGGCTCCAAATGCTGATGTTCCCGTCTGGAGAGTAAGGGCTGTTTGTTGAACCTTGGAGTTCGTAACATCTAATATATCATCCATGGCCCCTCCAGCCAGCTCACCTCCTCCTGAGTGATGTGGGATTCCCCTCTGTATGCTGTGAATATTGGTTAATACAGGAACTGCTTTGGGCCTATAGCAGAGCTATAGAGGAACAGAGGTAGGCAGGAAAAACTAAACAAAATCCTGGGAGAAGGAAGGTGAAGTCAGAGAGAAGACATGTAGCCCCACTGGAGACAGACGGCAGAACTTTAGTTGGCAAGCCACACGGTGGTATACAGATTAACAGAAATGGGTTAAATTAATATGTAAGAGTTAGCCAATCAGAATTTAGAGCTAATGGTCCAAACAGTGATTTAATTAATACAATTTCTGTGTGATTATTTTGGGGCTAAGCTGCCAGGAACAAACAAGTGGCCTCCTTACTACAATTTGGCACCCATGTGGCCAACTAAAATCCACTTAAAAACCTGAAAGGGCTTGAAAAGAAATTCTAGATACTAAAAAACAAAGTTTAGCCACATTTTTTCCCTCAAATGGGCTTTGATTGATAGCAGCATGGTGCAGCTCTCTTAAGAGAGGTTTTCCTGATTCAGCAGTAGCAGAAAAAAAAAAAAGCTACACCATTTTGAAATACTGGCTTTCTGGGCCATACGGCCAGCATGACCTCTGGCTCTTTCAGGAGACAGAGCATTGGAATGGAGTTTGTAAGCAACGTGTGATGGCTTGCTTGGTGGCAACGTGGACTGGCTATGTGTGCAGAGATCGGCATTGTACATGGCTCTTGGAGGTGGTGAGCAGCTCTGCCATGCTGGGCTGGGCAGGGCAAGCAGGCAGTGCTGTATTTCCCCTAGCAATGGCACAACTTAAGTTTTAAGAAGCGCTTAGCATTTTAAGAAGTGCTCCTGGACAGTAAAGAATTTACAGATACACAATAGGACAGATTTGGACATAAAAGACCTCTAAATAGGTCACAGTGTTGGATAAATATACATAGGCTTGGGGGAGAGAACAAAAAGAATATAGAAGAAGTAAATGGCTTTAAATATATATATATCTATATATATATATATATATATATATATATATAGATATATATATATATCTCAAAGTCTTTAAAGAGCTACAGTTTCTGTGTGATTATTTTGGGGCTAAATGGCCAGGAACCAACAAGTGGCCTCCTCCAACACCTGAGGCTCAGTCTTTTCACCGGACAAGTGGGGACGCAGTGGCACACACTTGCTCGACCGGTGTGAGCAAGCTGAGTCAAGTTAGGGGTGGGATTTGGGGCGCAGCAGGGGTCAGATAGGTGTGACCCATGGCCCCTAATGACATCACAGGGAGAAGGTCCCACTAATTGTCACTGGAACTGGCATTTTGTGACAATTCCAAAGAGGGCTTTCTCATTTACTTCTCTGGTCACTATAACTAAATAGTTAAAAAGAAGCAACTTATGGGAGAAAGTCTTTATTTTTGTTTCCAGTTTGATGGGATTCAATCCATTCTGGTGGGAAAGGCTTGGTGGCAGTATCATGAGGCAGCTAATCGCTTTGGATCTGCAATCAGGAAGCAAACAGGGGATGTGAAGTGGGATCAGATAATAAAACCTCAAGGCCTACCTTGAATGACCCACTGTGTCCAGCTAGGCTCGGTTCTATAGCCTTCGGAAAGAACACCATTAGCTGGGGACCCAGCGTTCACACACGTTAGCCTGGAAGGAGGGCATTTCACATTCAGGTCACTGCAGAGGGTCTATGGAAAAGCCCTGGGTCCTCCTAAGGATGTCAATAACGGGGAACACAGTGCAGTTGGAGGAGCTGGCAGAGTCTTTCCCAGAAAGTGGCTCTTTCTCTGTGATGGGAGGTACAGAGGGGTGATCTGCAGAGAGCCACTGGTAGGCCGACTTCACACTGCTTCCTGGAGCAATCGGAAGGAGCTCTGCAGCCATTTGGGTCCCTTAGGGTGTATGCTACCCTGGGGTACCCTTCCTGCCCCTCTCTTCACTCTGGTCTCTTCACCAATGCTAATGCCCAACCCCTCAATGCTCAGCACACCACAATGGACCCAGGAGCACCAGAGCCTAGGGATGGTGGCCTGAACCCTCAAAGATCATGAACAAAACAAAATCCATTCTCTCTTAACTTTTCTTCTCAGTTCTCCATCACAGCAAGGAACAGCCAAGACACCAACCCTGGCATCGTGTTAATTATTTGTTTTTGTCTCCCTGTCTTTCTCGCACAGAGACACTTCTTGTCCCCACGCAGTGCCAACTCCCTGAAGGTACTTAATGAAGAGCGGCGTGAACGAAGAAACAAACACAGAAGATGCCTTTCCGATCGATGTGTTTTCACGGTGACTACGGTTGACAGTTCTGTAAACCAAGAGTTTAAGCTGAAGGTTTTAAGGAAAATAACACCAAACTCTTTCTCTCTCCCCTCCCCACCCCTCCCAGGGCTCGGGTAGACTCCCAGGCTCTGAGAAGGTAGCCGGGTAAACCTTAGCCTCTTATGGATTTCTGAACTTGAGTTATGACTTCCAGGCTGAAGAGCATCATCCCTTTGTTTAACTGCTGTCCTGCTGAGGCCATTGCTCTGGTCTTTTGGAAGAAAATGGTTTTCACACGAGAAAATGTGGAGCTCATTAAAAACACAATTGTGAAATTTCTTTCCAAAGGAAACTCATCAGACCCATAGCTTGAGACGCTTTTAGGAGAGACTTGAGTTGAGTCTTAGGAGTTGCAGAACCAGCAGCCATGCAGGATCCTGTCTTGCCTTCAGCTCTTCCCTCTTCCTTCCTGCCAGTGGTTTCTTCTGAAACCCTGAAAAGGTGGAAGGTAAACCTCAGTGGGCAAATTCAGTCTCCCCGCTCCCCCATTTGAATTAGAGGATTTTATTGCCTCTTTGGGAAGTTCATGCAATGTATTTTAATCATATCCACCCTGTCTCCCAGTTCCTCTCTGATGGACCCCATTCCTAACCCACACAACTCTGCCCTTCCGATTTCCTCACCAAGTTCAATTAGGGTTGCCCATATACTCTTGGGTAAGTGGCCATCCACCAGAGCCTGGTTGACCAACAGAGGTCATGCCCTTTACCAGAACTGCCTTTCTGTCTCCCAAGAGCCATCAATTGCCAATAACTCTTCAGCGAGGGGGTACGATTCATGCCCACCTCAGCACTCCATGCTGGGCCCTTGTCTGACTTGAGCGTACTTGGAACTTGGGCATTCTGTCACAGGTGCAGTGAGTTCCTACGTGCAGTGCCCTGCTGTGTTCAGGGGATAGTGTTTCCTTGTCACCCACTGCCTCTGGCTCTTACCCTCTTTCCGTCCTCTCTTCCTCAGCTATCCCAGAGCCTTGGGGGGAGGGAGTGTATATAGGTATTCCACTTGGTGCTGAGCATCCCAGTCTCTCATTCCTTACCATGTTGGAACCAAATGCCTGAAGTAAGGTTATAGAAATACATACGACTAGCTGGGCGGTGGTGGCGCACACCTTTAATCCCAGCACTCGGGAGGCAGAGGCAGGCAGATCTCTGTGAGTTCGAGGCCAGCCTGGTCTACAAGAGCTAGTTCCAGGACAGGAACCAAAAAAAGCTACGGAGAAACCCTGTCTCGAAAATTCAAAAAAAAAAAAGAAATGCATATGACTAGCCATAGTAGGAGGCACCAAACATACATTTCAAAGGCAACGAGTTACCGACACCCTATACATTCTTCTATTTTTAGCCGCTGACTGTGATGTCTAACATTGGTGAGTTAGGTGTGGGTGGGTCCCAAACCCTTGCTTGACTCATTCAACGTTTATTTGCCGATGGATTTCCCCAGTTCAGCATCACGTTGTTAGATATTATTTCCTGGTAGGGTTGGTTGGAAGTGGCCCCAAGTCTTCATAACACCTGTGTCACATGATCGTTTCCCACGTGTGTCTTTCTGCGTCATTAGGGATTGGCTATAGGATAGTCAGAAGCATGGGCACCAGGAGAACTTGCAAATAGCTTGCTCACTGAGCTTTTCTGGTCTCTACTGCCTGTTAGGGACACTTCTGCATGGCCCGTGGAGAAAGAGGGATACATGCGTGTGACAGAGCTGGATCATTCCTCTCAAGGACACCATGTGTCCTCCGGCAGCTGATCAAGTGGGCTCTGCTGTGTCACCAGTCCACTCAGACGACAGATGCCTTATTGACCATCAGTACCACACTGGGGGACAATTGCAACGTCCATTATTGTGTCAAAAGACAACTAGGACCAGGTGCGGTGGTACACACATGCTATTCCAGCATGCAGACCAGATGTGGTGGTACACACATGCTATTCCAGCACTCAGACCAGATGTGGTGGTACACACATGCTATTCCAGCACTCGGGACCAGGTGTGGTGGTACACACATGCTATTCCGGCACTCAGACCAGGTGTGGTGGTACATACGTGCTATTCCGGCACTCAGACCAGATGTGGTGGTACACAATGCTATTCCAGCACTCAGACCAGGTGTGGTGGTACATACATGCTATTCCATCACTCAGGTGGTACAGGCAGAAGGAGAGCCGGTTTGAGGCCAGTCTGGTATAGAGATGGAATATTCTAAGATTCCCAAATCAGTCAATCAGATGAACAAAAAGCAACTCATGTGTCACCTTCAAAGGGCTTCTCATCCCGTGGGAGAAGCGTATCCCCTCAACTTCAGTCGCTGCACCTGCAAAGGGCTTCTCATCCCATGGGAGAAGCGCATCTCCTTAACTACAGTCGCTGCACCTGCTGCCACTGCTGGGGATTCTTAGTGTTTGTTTTATTTCTTCTGGATGTAAACTGCAAACTTTACCCATGCACACTCACGAATGTGCACACCCCTGTACACTTAGAACATGTACAGCCTCTCAGTGGACTCTATCTTTATCCCGTTCCACAGAGGAGGGAACAGACTGGGAGAGTTTCAGAGCTGGGAATTGGGGACTTCAAGAAGTGGGCTTTGAAGTGGCTTTGGGTAAGGTTTCATGCAACGAGGTGAAACGCAAGAAGCACGCGCATGGGCGGTTTTAACCTGCAAACAGATCAAGGTATCCAACAGCTGCTGGAATCAAGTTTCCCAAACCCAGCAACTGGTCTCATTCAGAGGACACAGGAACTCCCCAGAATATCAACTTCAGGAAAATGCAGTTTGTGAAGAAAAAAAAAAAGCAAAAAAGATGCCTGTGTTAAAAATCAATGCTGCTTCAAGGTGGTGTAACAGGCAGGTGTGTTTGTATCGTGTTGACTTAACTTACACAGAAGCATCCTCTCATGGATCTGCTGGAATGCCTGAAATTCTCACCGCTAGCTGAGGCACCAAAGGGGCCAGAAAGAATGCACAAGTGTTTGAGGTCTATTGAGAAGAGCTGTGGGGTGTGTGTGTGTGTGTGTGTGTGTGTGTGTGTGTGTGTGTGTGTGTTTATGAGCACATCTAGGCATAAAGTCTGATAGTGCTTCCTGGGAGCCCTATCAGATATAAGTTGGTGATGTGGCTGAGGAGAAGCCTCTAATTCCTAAGCCAGAGCTGCTCCTTGCAGGCTTTCCCCCCAAGGCTTCTGTGGGAAGACAGACACATTCCCATCTAGGAATGGGTACTTGTGCCAGGAGGTGTCTGTGGTTAGCTCAGCTTTGCACCTGGGAACTCTAGGGTATGAACCTCAGGGTTCCCCCGAAAACGGTTGACTCCACAAGAAGGGGTTTTGCAGGAGCGTGCATGTGTTGCTGGCCGGTGTGGGTTGTAGATTCTCCACTCGTGGCAGGTGCTGCTCTCTCCTGTGTGCTCATCCTGCTTCCTGAGCACTTCCATGGCTGCATTTCCTTCCTGTGTTCCTTGGGTTCCAGAACAACCACAGAGTGGGGTAACCACAGTAAGATGCTTCTGGATAAAGTAGAAGTAACCCCATGGGTAGGGGAAGCAAAAAGGCAGGGTCTTGGCTAAGTGGATAAGTTCTGTGGAACCATATTGGATCCAAGGACTCATGTCTTATTCTGTCCTTCCTGCTGTATCTCCCCCACCCACTCTCTCTCTCTC
>NC_022033.1:3933342-3941275 GCF_000317375.1 Microtus ochrogaster | reverse complement strand
CTCTCTCTCTCTCTCTCTCTCTCTCTCTCTCTCTCTCTCTCTTTCTATCTCTCTGTCTCTCCTCTCTCATTCACTCTCTCTGCCGGTTCCACTCACGGGGTTGCATCTCAACATATGGTATGCACGGCTACCAGCAGCCTCAGGCTCCATCTGGTGCTGTCCATGGAGACACAGAATTACCTCGGCTCTGGCTTGCTGGGCTCAGCTCTCGGGAGCATCCCCGGGACAATCTTTGTAGGTTGTGTTGAGTCCTGTTGCTCTACAGTTCACACAAATAGTGGTTGAGAACAATACAAATGCCTCCAGCTTCTGACATACAAAGAATGTATGAGCATGTTGGTATCCACAGGTAATCCTGTGTGCCTCCTGTGTCAGGGTTCCCTTTCTATTTTAGTTGACATAACCACAGGTTCTGGGGACTAAGATACAGACCTTCGGGGAATTGCTATCCTGCTTGCGGCAAAGGGAACAAGGATTTTGGATTGGTGGGTGCAGAGTCTCAAGCCTGGTCCTGCAGTGCCATCCAGAAGTGGGGGAAATGACACAGGAATGGGACACTGAGAGCCTCTGAGAGCTCGTGGGGCTAATCAGGCAGTTCTCTGGAACAATTCTGGCTGGCGTTGTCTGATTTCTCTTAGAGATCACCTGTTTTCTTTTAAGCCTTGAATGCATGGACTTGAACAAAGTTTAAAGTTCACTGTGATTCTCTCTGTCTCTGTCTGTCTGTGTGTCTGTGTGTCTGTGTGTGTGTGTGTGTGTATGTGTATGTGTGCGCACGTGTGTGCGTGTGTGTGTGCCTGTCTGTCAGTGTCTGTGGTTTGGGGAATAGAATTTGAGGACTCACACATACTAAGCAAGTGATTTACCACTGAGATACATTCCCAGTCTTAAAAATAAATAGATAAAAGTTAGGGTCTCCTTGGGTTAGACAGGCTGCCTTGAACTGATTCTCCTGCCTCATTCAGCATCTTGAGTAAGAAGCTGGGCTGATGGGCTGCAGCCCCAGCGAGTCTGGCTTGTTGTGATGGGTTTATTTCACAGAATCGTAATTGTGATGTAAATTGTTTTTAAAGCCAGAGATCTGGAGTCTTAGGATGAACGATCATGGCTACAGGATACCCAGCTACTGTAGAGCACAGAGAGGAACTTAATTAGCTGACTTCTGCGCAAGTCCCAGGCATCCCCCGCTTGTCAGGATGGGTGGGGTAGGGGGAAGAAAGTTTATGATAATGGAAAACTACAAAATGTATTTTGTTCCTGTCTCTTGCATCCCCTAAATTTAAGGGAAAACAATCTTCAAAAGAGTCATAAAGTACAGGCAGGGCAACTGGAGGGACGTTTAGCTGAGATAAACCGCAATGTTCTCAACTCTGGGGTTTTGAATCAACCCGTAAGAAGTACAGTGTCAAAGCAACGGCCACACATCTGCCGGCAGATGAGAAACAGAGCGGCAGAGGCATGCCCTTGGCGGAGGCTCAGTAGTGTCCTGACAGACGATTCCTCTTGGGACACATTTGATGGCAGAGGCACTCAAGGAAGACGAAGGGACGCTGGTGGACCTCAGAGGGGAGAGGATCATTCCCTGGTGTCCTCTGTCGTAGACACATGGTCATCATTCCTCAGTTTGACTTCTCAAGAGAGAATATGGGAACCAGGAAATTCAAGAGATGCAGAGCCCACGGCTCGCCAGGGACACACTGGACAGAATGGAGTCAAGTCTCAACTCGGGGCATGAGTTCAAGAGTCAGCACAGCTTAATGGGTATGAACTCTGCCCTGGGAATGAGATAGCGCTGAATTCGAACTGGACTCTGATAATTAACAGTGTTGGATGACAGGCCGGGGAGTCTAAACATTTTGAACTAAATAAAACCCTCATTCCCAGTTTACAGCGGAGCTGTCTAAGTCACGTGGTTCCTTTACACCTTGCTGAGGCTGGAGTCCTGTAGAGCGGGGGCATGTTCCAGCCAGGATTTCTCCGGTTGGAAGGGATGAAATCACACAGAAGTTGTGCAAAAAGAATCATGGCCTGCTGTAAATAAGTCACAGGCAGTGTGGATTTCAAGTCCAACTGGATCCGGGGGCTTAAATGATGCATCAAAGCTTAAACTCAGTGTCTCCATCGCTTGAATTCCATTTCTTCCAGGTTAGGGTTGTTCATCCTCAGGCCGGCTTGGGTCAAGGTGCCTCGCAGAAGCTGTGGTTGTGAGTCCTTTCTTCTCATAACAACACTGACTCTGATTCGCCCAACACGGACACGTACCTAATCCAGACGTGAACTTGTAGCCAGACAGATGGATTGTGTTGGTTGGGTTCTTATCTTAAAATTTCAGACTCAGGAGGTAGAGGACCTCTCTGAACCAAATGGTGGGCAGGTTGTTAACGGGGAGTCTGGATCTCTAGATAAGAGATAGAGAGAAGATGCTGGAGGTAGACAGTAAACAAGGCTCACTGTTGTGTCCTTCAAAGTGACTGTGAATAACTCTGTGGATGTGCTAACTGTTGATATTGTGGGCACAGAATGGTCCAGCAGATGGAGGGAAGATGGACTTGTCTGCCTTCCTTGTGACAGTCCTCCAGGTTGATCAAAGCTCAACACAATGGGGATGCAGTCTTTGGTTGCCCAAAGCTTCCCTAGGTCAGTCAGTTACCAGAAATGGACCACTAGGTAGTGGAGTTCCTTCATACCATTTGTCAAATACCAATTCCCTGGTGGTGAACACTGCTGTCTCAGGGACACTGCCATCAACTGGCCCTCAGATCTCCCTTCTGTACCCCTCACCTGGTTTTGTGATTCCCTCCAGATAGAGTCCAGCTTTCCAGGAGTTGGTGGCAGGCGAAGCAGCTTCGTGCTATTTTGCACCCCACCAAACAGTCTGAGCCGTGAGTTACAGTGTGTTCCTATCCAGATTTCTTCCCTTTAATTTAATGAAATGAACTTAGAAAGGAATGTTCTAACTCTGTGACACAAGGAATGCCAGCATTGGTGGCCATAAATAAAAATGAGCGCACGTAAGAGCAGTGTAGAACATCACTAAAGCCCAGCTGGGCTCCAGTTCTGCCCAGCGTCCACCCACTGCCTGCTCTCCTTGGGCAAGGAGAGCGGAGTGCTGGCTGGAAAGTTGTTGAGGAGATGCCCACTATTTTCCTGGGACGGCAGCAAGATCAGAACAGGAACAGAGAGGCCTTCAGGAATCCCTACAATGGTGGTGTCCAGGTCACTGCAATGCGCCGCCTCCTCTGAGGGCCAGCTGCCTTGGCTCTGCCCGCCCTGTTGTACTTAACCCTGCTTCTCCACCTTTAACCTTTCTTATCTCAGCTGGAGTGAAGACCCAGGGCACACATTGATCCAGGCACTGCTTTGCTTTGGCCTCGCCCACAGATGCCAGGGAAGACGACAGGCCTGTCAGGACCCACAGCTACAGATGGATAGTTTAACTTCAGGGGAAGAAACAATAACAGATATGTCCCTTGACCTGCTGAAACCCTAACATCCAAGATGACTGTGTTAGGAGGCGGCACCTTGGAGGTGACAGGGTCATGAGGGGAGAGCCTTCACGAATAGGGCTGGTGACCTGATAAATAAGACCCCGGGGAGCACCTGTACCTCCCACCACAAACCACCATTAAAGCAGAACCATCCACGAGCAAGAAAGAGAACCCACGGTAGACAGAGGGCATGCTGGGACTTCCAAGGCCTCGTAATTGGGAGCGGTGCATCTCTGGTTTTCATGTACCCTCAGTAGAAGGGACTTGGGACAGAAAGCAGCCCAAACCAGCTGACCACCCCTGCTGGCATCCTTGAAGGCAGGGACTTTGGTCACCCTACTCACACCATGCCAATGGCTGGCCTCAGCATCCCTTTAGGTAGAATCCCCCTTGGCACTTCTCTGCTTGGCTGGTTTGGGCTTCTCCCTGGCATGGTGGCGTGGTGGCATGGTGGCGTGGTAGCATGGTGGCGTGGTGTTGTGGTAGCTGTGTTCAGCAGGCAAATGTCCTGAGAGACTGAGCCAGTTCGTGAAAATTATACCCGGTTCATGGCTTGCCTCGAGAGCTACCTGGTCATTTCTGAGGATTCTACTTTTTAGAATGCCAGACGTTTGGAAAGTGGGGGGCAGAGGGGCAGGAATGACGTTGAAATCTACCTTTAAAGGTTTGCAGACCTATTAAACCACCAGGGTGTCCTGAGAAGTTAGCCGCCTGTGAGGCAGTTGAGGCATGAAGAGTGTCTCTAGGTAGGAGCACCTGCCCCTCCTCACTGAATGGGTATTGAGGAAATGCAACTCCTTGGGATGCTACCTCAGGCTCAATGGAATCTTCCTAACTTTGCTCTGGTCCCACTGCCCCATCTGCCACCGGAACTTTCAGCCGCCAGGGAGCTGGCTGAGCACCCATGAATCAGGAGTGTAAAGTACACTCAAAGCCTTGGCGAGTAGGCCTCAGCAAGGGTAAGCCACTGGTGAACAGGTCTTTCGCACAGACTGATTTCAAACAAACAAGAAGCCTGTAGCCCTTCTGTGCAGCTCGTTCATGCTCTTGGAACTCCTGGTGTGGGGTAGGGTTGCTTTGGGCTGGGGAGGGTGTTGCACGTGTGAATCTCAGTGTAAGTGACCAGGGTGCGCAGGGGCAGAGGGTGGCCTTCGTGCAGCTGTTCGAGGGGGCCCCCACCCTACTCCACCTACGGGGAGCGCGGCGTCCCCGCCTCTTGCTGGCTCTGGGTGCGCCTGGGGCAAATGCGCCTCTGGTCGGCTCCCCCCTCTGCGCTTGGAAAACGACCCCCGTGCGCCCCGGGTTCAAAGGCCCGACGCCGCAGCTCCAGCCCCTCGGAGGGGCGGGGAGGCGAAGGGGGTGGTGCGGGAGCCAGAAAAAGCCGAGCCACAGCCGGCCAGCCCTGCGCAGGGATGGGCAGCGCGCTCTGAAAGTTCGTGACCGCCGCAGGCAACTAACTCTTTGCCGGGACGCGCAGCTCAGGCAGAGGCAGGACTCGAAAGCTATACCCGATCCCAGTGCCCTTTCGAGAGCGGCCACCCTCCAGGCCCGGTGCTCCGGCGCCAGACCAGGGTTCATGGAGCCGGGGCTGTGGCTCCTTCTCGGGCTCACAGTGACCTCCGCTGCAGGTAAGCGGGAGGGGCGGGGCGGCGCGCCTCTCCACGCGGGAGTGCACACAAAAGGAAGCCAGGCGCGGGTCTGTGCTGCGGGAAAGCTAAGTGAGCCTGACTCTTCACCCTCAAGTCTCCCAGGGACGGGCAGAGGGGCCTGAAGACAAAATGATTACGTCCACTGAGTCTGGGGCTTTCAGTCTGGGACACTTTGGGCACTTTTCAGAGACTACACAAAATAAATAAATAAATAAATCGTGTTTTCACCAGCAAGAGCAAGTAGTTTTCAGACTTCACAGGGACTGAAAATAACTCAAGTTTTTTGTTTCTTTCTGAGTTTGCAGAGAGCTTTGTAAACTTTTCTAGGCATTTGACTTAGTTTGGAGGCTGCAGGGGAAATGCAACCAGCCCCAGACTTTGCAGAAGTTTGGTTGATTCTCATTCCGGTTTGTGGGGTGTGAAGGGGGGGTCGTGAGGGTAGTAGATGCTAAGCAATTTAGGAACCCTTCAATCTGCCTCCTGCAGGATTTGTGCCTTGCCCCCAGCCTGGAGGCTCTGGCAGAACCAGCGTGTCCCAGGGCCCCTCTGAAGCTGGCTCAGAGGGGAACTGTGAAGAGTCTGTGGCCCCAACAGTTGCACAGCCTGCAAGTCCTGGAAGTGCTGGTCCGGAACGGGGACTGGGCAGGTCTGGGGAGCAGGAGGCTCAGGGGGTTCCTGCACACCCCCGACCCCGGCGGTGCACATGCTTCACATATAAGGACAAGGAGTGTGTCTACTACTGCCACCTGGACATCATCTGGATCAACACCCCTGAGTGAGTTGGCCTGGGGGGGTAGGAGCATGGCTCTGTGCCAGACCTGAGGCGTCAGGTTCTTTCCATGGCCCTCAGCCCACCTTAGTCTGACCCCTGAATCTGCCGTGATATAGAGGTCAAATCTTGCAGTGTTTCCAGCCTCTATAGGTCCTATCACAGGTCAGGGGTGACTCACCTTTCCTCTGAGGACCTAGCCCCAGAGAAACTCAATCCTGGGTTTGAGATGTGGTGGGCAGGGAGCTAGGCAGGGGCTTTAGATGCCTGAGAAGTGTCTGAGTTCCAGTCCTGGGGTGGCTAAGTGGACTGAGTCTTGCTCTTAACCCTCCTGAGAGGGTTATAATTCACTGAGAACAGCCTGGGGCACAGGGGAGAGCAGGAAGGTGGGCTTGGCAGACCCCGATGGCATCCATCCTGTGAAATGGTTTCTTCCTTCCCTGCTGGTCTTGGAAGTCAAGCCAGAGTGACACAAGAGCCTCACAGGACTGCCCTTCTCCAGGGCTGACCCCAGAGTCAACAGCCATGGCCACAGAGGGCCCCTCTGTCCACTCTTAAAATCTCTTAAACTCTACAAGGACCCAGGAGAAGGGTGCTGATGCAGTCTTGGGCCAGCCTTTGGTGAGGAGCACCTTTTCCGCAGGGGTTGGGGGGCACAGGGAGGGCCTGGCATTCTTGTCTTCCACTCGCACTGAACCTCTGGGATCATGCTACACTAAGATGCACCTTGTAAGCAGGTAGGTGGCCTGACCTTGCTCCGGCCACCATCTCCAGGCTTTGTCTCTTGCATTGCTTGCATCCTCAGCCTAGAAAGGTCACCGACTATTCTTCTTTGTGGCTCCCTTTCTCCAAAGCCCCATCCTCTCAGAGATCTGTGGGGAGTGGCCTTGAGGAGCCACTCACCCACCTAGACATTCCAATGATGCCGGGCACAGGAGAGAGGGTCCCTGTGGGGTTCAGTGTCTTTTGAACCTGGTGGCAAGATGTCTAACCACATCCAAGTAGGTCTGAAATCTCCCCCACTTTGAGTGGCGGACAGAGTTGGTTTAGCCACCCTGCATAGGTCCTGGGCTCAGGTGAACCCTGGGTTTGTCTAATCATGGCTGCTGCTGTATTGAATCCCATTGTCCTTTGCTGGACTGAGAGCTTCCTGGGTCCCACTACTTCTGTAGATGACCCCAATGCATCATTTACTCTCCGTTTGTGTCTGATGAGGCCCTTGGACAAACTGTCAGCCCGCCATGGGGAGATGGGAGGCTAACAAGGATGCATCTTGGGCAGTTATGGATTGATTTCGGTTCTCCGAGCCTCAGACTCCTCCCTTCTTAGAACCACTAGTCCCCTGACCATTGTTTTCCTTGACTCCTAACCATCTGCCATCATGGTTCCACCAAATGAGCACCACAGAAATGGGGACACTGGGCAATCAGCACCAAAGAAATGGGGACACTTGGCAATCAATAGCAGCTCTGGGTTCTGGTCTTAGCTGGAGTCCCACAGGAGAAAGAAGAAACTGAGCAATAAGGGACAGACAAGATGGAGTCAGGAATTGGAAAACACCTTAGATTTCTGCTTGTCTTCAAGACTCCTGAGCACTCCTTGGGCAGGAAGTGGGGACTGGGACATGTCCAGAGGCTCTGTAAACACCAGAGATATTTAAGGTCCCGTGTTGGAATTGTGAACTGTCTTGTGAGGTGAGAAACGAAGCTCTAGGTCTTCTGTCTTTGCTAGGACAGCCACCTGAGGAGTGTTTCTGGGTGCCTGGTTGATCTCTCCCTTTCTTCTCCCACCTTGTTTTACTTTAAGCAGTGGGGAGAAAGGGGCGAACCCAGCGTCCTGGTGTCCCATTCAACCTCTTGGGAAAGAAAAATGACAGTTGTCAGACTTGAGAGTTTAGAAATTCAGACAAGATACATATGTTAGCAGGGAGATGTTTCCTGGATAGCCTTATTCTCTTCCTGCATGTGTTCTCTCTCTCTCTCTCTCTCTCTCTCTCTCTCTCTCTCTCTCTCTCTCTCTCTCTCTCT
>NC_022033.1:3921463-3933242 GCF_000317375.1 Microtus ochrogaster | reverse complement strand
CTCCCTTTCTCTCTCTTCAATCCCATCCTTCTCTCCTTACTTCCATTAAGTAGATCCATTTTCTCTCTTTAAAATGCTTGGACTAAGGTTTCTATGAGAGAAAAAGAGCTCAGCGGGCCTCCAGTGGAATGGGAGCATCTGAAAAGGTACCGAATGGCACACACATATCTACTCCCCCATCCCCCAGCCTCAGCCCTCCCTCTCACATTAGCTCTGTCCTAAGCAGACCTCATCTCATTCTCCAGATGCCCCACCAGGATGTGGTTGCTCTTGGTCCTTGTGGCTGACTGCTCAGGATAGAGGAGGAGCCTTGTTCCTTGCTCCTAAACTAAGGACTTAGACTTTGGGTATTTCTGCTTCTTTGTGGTCTTCCTCTTCTTGCCCGCTCCATTGCATAGAGATCAAGTCCACCCTCTGCCTTTGTCTTTGAAGGGCACCAGTGAGGACCATGAGGATCATGTTGAGGGTAGGCTTGGTTCTGCATCTGACACTCTGAAGGAGTGATGTTCGAAGTGGCCATCGAGCCCCATTCCACGTCTTTGTGGAAAGTTAACTGCTAGTTTAGGCCCAAGGGACCTTTACTCTCCCAAGAAGATCTGAGATTCTCTGGTTCTCCCATGTTTCTCATACCCTGAGCCCAATCAGCCTCTTCCGGCAGCTCTCAGCATAGATGCTCCATCCATGTTGGCTGACTTTTAGGTAAACCCTGAACCCGGATGTATTTCCTCCCCTTAACTGTTGCTGTGACTATGGTCTGAAGGGCTTTCTCTCTCCCAGGAGGTCTCTTTGTCTAGTGTGTGTGGCCCTCTTCAGAGACCCTGCACGTCAGTGCACTGTGGAGGTGCCTGTCTTTCCCAGTGCCTTCCTTACACGTAGCTCTCCTGTGCTCTCCGGCAAAGCCCACCACCCCAAAGAGAAGTGCATTCTCCCTTTCGCAGTTGCACTTTTTGGCATCTGAGATCATAACTAACAGATGGCACAGTAACATCCTCCGAAAACTTGTCTTGGCCATGTGAGGAACCCCAACTCCCCACAAGCTACAAGCAATTCGAATGTTGCCAACAAAGACAGAGACAAGATTCAAACCAAGGAAAACCCATCCCATCTTGTCCTGGAAATTTCAAAAGCCTTATATAGGGAGTGGGGAGGGGAATGCATGGGATGTCATGTGTGTACACACTTGCATGCTTGGGGCTTCCCTGCACATGTGTACTTAAAGTACATATATCCTATCTTCAAGACAGGGGGGATTGGACCATTCAGGTCTCACCAGAGAGACGGAAGCCATAGGGTTTGCATGTGTTACCATGTAGACACAGAGAAAATACTCTTAGGTGATCCCAGCTGAAGGCTACCCATTGCTGAAAATTCCAGTGAGTGGTAGTGACACAGACTGGAGACCAAAGGGAACCTAGACTCAAACTTTTATCTTTGGTAAGGAACCTCCATCTTGACTCTTGCACTGCTAACTGATGAGATGGGGCCTATCTAGGTTGTGGGAGGCAATCTGCTGGCTCAGAGGGTACTATGAAAGTGATAATGACATCTGAAAAGGACCTTCACATCAGCTTCTAGACCGGCGCTTGACTCAGCAACTGGGCATTGAGACACAATTAACCCTCTTGAGACATTGGATCTATGAGGCAGTTTCCTTCTGAGGTGGATAGCTGACTGTAAACCAGTCCTACAAATAGCAACAGAGCAGTCAAAGACACCCAGCAAAGAGCCCAATGTGTGCTTCTCCAACTCTGCGCCAGGGGACCTACCATCTGTTAATCCCCTAGGGACATCTGAGGGAGGCCCTGTGAGGCTGTGATGGCTACCATGTTTCCCAAACAAAAATCTGAGCCACATGGCTGACACCAGGAATGTATTTATGGAAAGAGTGGGCCAAGCCGTTGGGAATCGTGACTGCTGTCATGGAAAGACTGGTAACTCTGATCTCCCGCTCACTCGCTCGCGGGCAGACTCTAGCAGCCCAGAGCCCTGCCCTTGAGTCCTGGCCATCTTCTCTGTATGGTAGGAGGGGCCATCAGCTCTCTGTTTCCTCTCTGTAGGGTGCAGATTCTGCTTCCAGCGGTGGGGCAGTGACCAAGGGGGTCTTCCTGAGTTACTCCAACTAACTTCTCCTAAAGACATCTAGCCTGCCGCCCAACCTTTGCCAAAGCATGCCATGCTGACTTAATCCCACAGGAATGACATTTGTTTTGGGTTCTTTCCTCCCCCTAAGAAGCAAAGGGTAGACTGATAATAATAACAGTCAGTGCCGCAGTTGAGCTTGCATTTGAAAGTCTTCTACCACAGAGAAGCACACACCCCCCTTTCACCATCTCTATTCTTCAAGAAAGGTATTTTAGCAGGCTTCTCAGAGAGTCTGCCCAACTGTTAGAAGATCCTAATGGAGCCTGTGGGCCGGGGGTCACAGTTTCCTACAGACTGGAGCCAGCTGTATTTCCCCTCATGAGTTCTGGGGATCCCAATAGAAGTCCCCCTATTCTGTGAGCCAGCCCTGGTGGGATTGGTCCTGGAGATGCGTTTATCTGAGACAGAATGGCCTCTCTGGTGTTGGGAATGTGGAATGAGTAACAGACTAGTCCTGATGACAGTGGCAGTGTGGATTGGTCACACATCACTCTGTGAGAGCTACCAGACTCCGTGTAAGTGTGCATCCTCCAGAGTTTGCAGGAGGCTGGGTCATTTCCTGAAGTTACAGGGACACTCAGCGCAGGTGTGTGGCTTCTGGATCTGCCCTCCCAGACTCCCTCCGTTCACCTTTCCCAGCACAGGCCTCCCTTCTAGACTGTAACAAACCCTTTCATCCATGCATTTGACGTGTGTGTGTGTGTGTGTGTGTGTGTGTGTGTGTGTGTGTGTGTGTGTGTGCATATGTGTATGCCTACATGTATCATGGAAGTGGAGGCCAAAGGTCAACATTGTGTGTTGTATTCAGGCATTCTCCACATTAGTTTTTGAGACAGAGTCTCTCACTGGGCCTGGGGCTCACAGATTAAGTTAGGGTGCCCACCCAAAAGCTTCCAGGGGTCCCCCTGTCTTCATCTTCTCAACACTGAAATTATGGACACAATGCCACTATTCCCAACTTTTTCTGTAGGTACAAGAGATCCAAACTCAGAACTTCAGGCATGTGTTGCTTCACTGACTGAGCCATCTCCTCTTCCCAAGAAACGCTTTTATGGGTGTCATGTCACCATGGCAGTGGGGTGGGCTCTGGGACAAGGCTTTCATCTCTTGCTGCTTTTGTTCTTTGCAATAGTGATATTGATCCACATACGTGACTCTTTGGGATAACACATCTGGCTCTTTGCAGGATTATTATTATAGATATGAAGAAATGTATAAGCAAAAGCACAAATCGTGGGTCCATCCCATGCCCTCCATTTTATTTTGGAAGCAGAGTGTTGACTTGAGAAGAACATGACTCCCTGTTAACCTTCAAGAGCCCCGAGTGGGCCCTCAGAGATGGTACTATGCATGCCGGCCATACCAGGAAGTTAAATCTGATGATGGAGATGCTGGGATAGCCCACTGGCTCTCCTCTGAGTGGGATTTTCTTTTTTCCGACTGTTGCTTCATGTACATTTACTCTCTAAGGCCATGTCCTGACCCACTCCTCACTGCCTGCTTCTTTCACTGAGGGTCTGCAGAGAAGAGAGTGGGTTTGCTTGAATCCATCCCTCCTTGATGTCCAAATTCTCATGAACTTTGGGTGAAAGACTCATGGCATTTAGAGAGTGAAAAGTTTATGAAATGACCAGTACAAGTATCTGGGGACTGATCAGCACCATGCGTCGAGCTGGTCACATGCAAGGTCTTGAAAACGTCGCCGTCACATCAGTACAGACACACCTCTCCATGGAGTGCCTGTCTTGCTAGCTCCCATCCCATGCTTGGAAGGCATCAATGACTAGAAAATTCTTTCTCAAGTGCTAGAGAAGTCGACTTCTTGGACCATCTAACTTGGATCTTTCTCTTGGCCCGGAGTACCTACCAGTAAGTGCTTACCCTCTGTCTCTCTCAGACCTGCAGCACTTCCGGAGGCTTTGCTCCCAGTCTGCTAACTGCTGTCCAGTTAGCAGAAAGGTTTGCAGACCTTGGGAGAAGGCGTGTCTGGCTGTCTCAGTGGCTGATAAGCAGGCACCATAAAGACACCTGTGGCCAAAGGTTGTTGCAGGTGGGAAGGGATTTTTGTTCCACCCTCTCCTGTTATTTCCTGTTGCTCCTCTTTGTTCTTGGTAAATAATCAGAAGGCTTGGGGACTGGGGCACAGTGCTCCCTGAGGTCCCCAGGACAGGCTCCCTTGGCACAGTAGGTGGCACCTTGCCCAGTGCAAGGTAAAGGCTGTGTTTGGAGTCTCTCCATTAAATCTCATCGGGAGTTGAAAGGAAGATAGGCCTGCCTTCTTAGCTGGGAGAGTCTAGTGGACTCCCAAGAAAGGATTTGTAGCTGACAACCTCCAGGGTTGAGAACTCGGTTCTCAATTTCACTCCAGACCCAGGCCCTGAAGCAGGTACAAGGGACCAGGGGTCACCAGAAGTAATGCAGAGAAGGTTATGTACATGGGGCTGCTCCGAAATAACTCCATGGTGTGCTTTCAAGAGGGATGTGGAGAAAATGACGCCAGCCAGAGGCAGTGAGGCCAGGATCAAGGTTCTGACTACTCCCAGTTGCCCCCACTCCTGGGTTTGTGTATTTCCACGCATCTGTTTCCACCTCCTCCTCGGGAGTCTAACACCTTGCATGTCAGTGTGAGTTTGAATAACTTAGTTCTTAGATCATTGACAGAAATACGCCTTTCTTGAGAACCTTGGGTTTCAGTTTCCAAGTAGGTTGCAAAGGTCTGCCCCTCAAGGTGACCTTTCCTTGAGTTCCCACTGACTGAAAGCCCCTGAGTCAAGGAGGATGAGAGATGCCTGGAAGCAAAGTCAGGCCAGGCTGGAATGCCTCTGAACCCTGCCTGAAACGCATAGACAGCTTGATTTGAAGCAAGAAAGACTGGTAAGAGGTTGTGACCCTGTGTGACCCCAAGGGAGCTTTTGGATTTCTGCTAGATGAAAGGGGCGTTGCATCTAGGAACTTGGCCTTAAATCTGAAGGCCTTTGCAAGTCCCTGACATCTCTGGTGTGGCTTATTCCTACAAGAATTAAAACAAAGGAAGCTGGGAGGTAAACAATGCTTTCTTCAAGGAGGTTCCACAGCCGTGGCTGGGACCCGCCTGACTTCAACGTTCCAGTTCTCAGTCCCAGCTGCACCCTTGGCTCTCAGCACATCTGCTGGGGAGCTGTTAGAGGGTCCATGCCACACTGCAGGAGCCCCTGCGGAGCCCCTACGCACTTCTATGTCACTTGAGAAAATGACCCACTCCTGATCCCTGTGAGTACCATGGGTGTGAAACACATCTATGAGAAACATATCCATGCAAAAACTCACATGTGCATGCATGCATGCTCAACATACCTACATGGGTGTAAAACACCTATGCCCCTCAGCTGTGCCCAAAGGGAGAACTGGTTTGCAGAATGGCCAGATATGATGAGTGATGGTTGCTATAGGAACAGGTTGCTTACCTAGGCACAGTTGAGGAGGTTAAATTCCCAGCAGTTCCCAGGTCTTCCTATCATAAACCATCAGGGCAGGACCGTCCTGCTACATCTGCCTCAGCCCTGGCACAGACTCTAAAAGCCAAGAGTTCTTGTAGAACTTGGCAGTACTCAGCCTGCCCTTCTTTACAGCCTTCTGAGACTGACTTAGCAAGAGGCTCTAATAAGCCGTGACTGGGACAGGCTCTTCGGCTCAGAGCCTGTATTCTGACCCAGTAAGCTAAAAACCAGAGGCAGATTTGTTTCCTAGTCTGCTCCAGATGCCCAGAGACAGGATGGCCAGAGGGACAAATGGCCTATGGAGGATAGGGGATGGAAAATTGCTTTGCTGAAAGACAGAAGCAACTGAGAACACAGACCTGATTTCTCTGTGTGCCTCTTGTCTGTCTCTAACAGGGACCCAGATATTTTTAGTTTGAGGGAAATATTGGATTTATTGGCACCGCACAATGGCACTGGGACAGGCCACAAGCAAGACCTTGTCATCAGTGAGATGTTGTTAAGCAAGCTGGGTCACCTTTTCCTCCTGACATGGACTCTCCTGGAAAGTGGCTGGGTGGGCGCCATTCACATCCCGTGGGTGGTTTAAAGGGAGAAGTGACAGTGTCAGCGTTTTTGAAAACCCCCTCTACGGGGACCTCTCCTTCCAATACCCGCTCCGTTTTACCTCCCCTAGCTCCACGTCTGGCAGCTAGTTTGAGCCCCATCTGTCTACAGCTTTGCATAAAATTGTAATGAAGCCAGGTCTTGTGCCTACATCTGACTTGGAGATAGCCATGATCAATTGGGGTGGAGGGGCTGGAGAAACTCTAGCTCCTTTAATGCCTTTGTTCATACAGTGGCGGGGAAGCTGGCTACTCCAGGCCTCTTTAGATGTCTTATTTTCTACATACCTTATTTCTCTTGACTTTTCAGGGCAGAACAAAGCCTTAACTCTTAAGCCTCCCCATAAACATGCCAGAGTGTGTTCCTATCTCCTCTGTTCCTCAGACCCTCTGTGTGAAGAAGCGAGAGCTGGTTCTGTGTCCCAGTGAGCTGGGAGCTGATGGTTTCTGTGGCTTTGGGTTTTTCTTATTTGCTTTTCTAAGGCCCAATTGGGTAAAAGCTTTCTAAACATGGTTGGTAAGATCCTGGGAACATCTCAGAGTGGTGGGGCAGTGGGGGCGGGGGGATGATGCTGAGTTGTGGTTGCTTTGGAGTCACGTTCTAGGGCTTTCTCTGGAGATGGTTCCATTGATTATGCTTGTGTAGCAGCAAGGGTTCTTGAAAAGACCCAGGTGGGATGTGGAGCTGGGTGGCCTTTCTAAGGAGCCAAACAACATGCCACTTCTCAGGTCCTCCAGCAGTGAAGAAACTCACCTAGGATCTCAGAGAGTCATCAGATTGCCTGGAGCCTCCCTACTGAGGGCTACTTCCAGTCAGGCTCACGCCTCGTCCCTCTAGTTACCCTGAGGTGGAGCAGTCTGAAGACCACACTTCTCCCAAGGAGACCCCTCTTATCACTAATGGTTTGCCTTCCCGACGCCATAGCAACCATCTAAAACAACTTTTCATATTGTCTGTCAACTGGATGGTCCAGAAGCAGCTAGTCTAGTGGAGAAAGTTGTCGCATGTCTGAGGGAGTTTGCAGGTGGGTAGACGCTCCCTAAATGTGAGCAGCACCAACCCGTGGGCTGGGGTCCTGGGCTGAATATGAAAAGGGAAAATGAGCTGAGCAGCAGTGTTCATCCCTCACTGCTTGCTGCCTGCAAGCGCGATGTGCCAGCTGCCGCCTGCTCCTGCTACAGAGCCCTGCCCGCTGTGATAGTCTGTGTTCCCGAATGGTGACCCTAAACCAACGTCTCCTTCCTTAGCTGGCTCTTGTCTGCTGTTGGAACACATCAAGAAGAACAATCACTAACATGAGGAAGAGGAGAGATTGATTTTGTTCATGGGAAGGGACACACCTCTCTGCAGTAACCTTCCTCCTCCTCCTATTCCTTCTCCCCTCCTTCTTTTTGTTTTGTTTTGTTTTGTTTTTTCAAGACGGGGTTTTTCTGTGTAGCCTTGACCATCCTGGAACTCACTCTGTAGACCAGGCTGGCCTGGAACTTGGAGATCCACTTGCCTCTGCCTCCTGAGTGCTGGGATTACCCACCTCAGCCACCCCTACAGGGCTCAGTGACATACTTCTAATACTTTATATCTACTCTCAGGGACGCCATCATGCTATGACTCCAGCCAGGGCTTAATCCTTTGATTAGGTCAGAGCCTTCTGACCACTAATCCCCTAGGGTTTTGCAATCCAATAAAGTTGACAATTAAGATTAATTACCACATCTTGGCATTGCATGGCAATCATCTCAGCTTCTCGGGGAGCTGAGATGAGAGGATTGGAAATTAAAAGTGATCCAATGAGTTGAAGGCCAGAGTAGGCAACTTAGTAATAATAGGGAAAAAAAGCATAGAGCCATAGTGGAAGAGTTGGCTCAGTGGTAGAGCATTTTTCTAGTTGCATGAGGCCCTGGGTTCAATTCCCAACATGGGGCGGGGGATTAAGCATATCTCCTAAAATGGGTGGATGTAGGACCAAAACAGTAGAAACCTACTCAGCCAGGAAGGCATTCTGTGCAGTTAGGTGACAGAGAGGAGACATCACCCTCTTCACGGAGCAGATACTTGTTATTGAGACGTTATGATAGTGTGCAGAGGTGACCAGGCAGACACAGTCAGTGACTCAGCTGGACAAAGTTCTGCTGTTTTGACCCCAGGAGATAGTGTCAAGGCTAGTCCCCAGGGACCATACCTCTAGAAGAAGATATGTCTGCCAGTCTCAGAACTGATGGTGAGGGGTCAGTGCTCAATAGTGATAACCATTGTTTAGAATTGTCTTAGAAGTCACCCATCAATCCCAGCATGGGACCCTTGGTGTCTCATAGCTCTGCAATCTCCATAGTCTTTAGCTCTTCCAGGGGGCTGGAAGGACTCTGCCATGGGCTTTTTCAACATTGATCTGCAGCAGAAGCAAAGGAAGCTGCAGGTGGCCAGTTTTCTGCCCCCATGTTTATGAAACAGAAGGTGTGGATGAGATCCTATGCAGCCAGCAACTGCACATGCGTGCTTCCTGCTTGGGGACTGAGGACATGTGGCATGTAGGTTTCCTGTGCCATTTTATCCTTAGAGATTGGAAGGCCACCTTGTAGGCGGTCTGGCGTAAGGCCTGACCCATAGCAGACTTTTGTAAAAGCTTGACAAGCAAGCAAGGAAGGAGGCAAGGAAACCTCGAGGCTCCCAATTGGTTCAACCAGTTGTCTGGAGCTGGGCTCTGGGCGGAGGGATGGAGGCAGGTAATGTGTTTGCTTCCACCTGCTCAAGGATGGCTCATCGAACTTGCCATTTTACCATGGCACAGATGGAAAGAAAGGACTTCAGCCAGCTCAGTTTGTTGCCTTTGTCCTAATTCTTTAGTTTATTGGTGCAGTGAAAAATGTCTCTGCCTGGAGAGTTGGAGGCTTTCTTGTCATGCCTGAGAGTGTGGTTGCCAACTCTTAAGTATAGGGTCCAAGCTCATTGGGTAGAGCCACCTGGCACCGAGCAGCCCCACAATGCCTTTTGACCTTGTGCCCCGTCATTAGGAATTTTGGGAGAGAGACTGGGTGGCTCATCTGAGGAACAGCAGGGGAAACTGAGGCAGGTAGCCAGAGGGATGAGTCCTCAAAGGAACTGGATTCAAGGAGACAAGAAGCCCTGATATGAGCCCCAGGCTCTGGATGGAGAAGTTTCTACGTCCCATCATTGGTAGCAAGGCTCCTATCTCCAAGGCTGTCTTCCCCCATCCCATGCCTTTGTACACAGTAGGCATCTAATAGATGTTTATTGACATGATGAGAGCTGCTCTCTGGCACTCGCGCATCTTGCCACACTGAAGAGAACACAGTTCTAACTGACTAGTGTTTCAGAGCTAGTAAGCAAGATGAAAGTCACCACCATCCTTGCCTGAAGGCTTAAGACGATGGGCAAGTGGCTCCATCTAAAGAAGGCTTTGCTAGAATCCAAAACTGAGCCATGGCTAGACAGCACACGAGGACCTCAGACGGGGTTTCTCTGGAGCTTGGGAAGCAGGAGTGATGCTTCTGTCTCCTGACCACCCACAGCTACTGGGAACCATTGATTTCTCCTTTTGGTGCCAGCATGCTCCCCAAAGCACTGGGAACTGCATGCTGGGTTACCCCATTGTCTTTTCTTTCCTGTTTCAGAAGAGAATGCATGAACCAAAGGAGACAGATCGTGAATTTGACACATCTCCCAAGAGTAGAATGAGCATTCTATACTGTTGTGGAGACGTTCAACCAGAACTTGGGTTTCTTCTTTTTTTTTTCTTAACGTAAAACAACAACTCTGTTTATATAACAAAATAATAATAGGCACAAATTTTGTCAGTGTTTCTCTCTGCCTGGCTGGCTTCATGTTTTGAGAGAAGCCACTAGCCCAGGAGATGCTCACTATAGCCATATCTGCAATAACCAAGCAGGAACTTATCGCAAGTACTACAGCCCCGGGTTGAGTGGGCTGCTTTTCTGCACCAGCTCAAGGCACGTGGGGCTGCTTCCCAGATAACCCCGAGTTGTGCAAGAGAAGGTGAGCAGCACACTGTTGGATGGAGGCCGCTGACCATGCCAGTATGCTAGCCTGAATGTGAATCCTTGCTTTGTATGCAGGCCCTTCTGTCTGCTTTAATATGCTTGCCCAGACCCTTCTCCAGCACATGCTGCTAAATGCCGTTCAGTGGGGAAGCGAAGAACGCTGTTTCTTTCCGTTTGATCCACTTCCCTGATGGGTTTGAACTCAGCAGGTGATGCCCATCTGCCGATTCCCAGCTGTTCCCTTGTTATATCTGTGCCCGTCCTTACACGTCACATGCAGCTGCCAGCTTCACTATTAGAAGGGCAGAGCTCACTCATTTCTCTAGGAAAAAACCCAGAACCAGAAACTTTTGTTTTGTTTTGTTTTAAGGTCATTTTCCTTGTTTGAAAACTTCTCATGGCAAGATGAATGGAGGATGTTTGCTGTGGCACTGCAGATGAAGACTGAATGCAGGCGTTTGGGGAGTTTAATATTTAATAACATTTATATATGACATTTGGGAAAACTTGAAAAATAAAGACACTGTGGTAAATAAGATTCTGGCATCTTCATAGCTGATTAAATGATGAGTGTTCTCAGTACATAAGTTGAGAGATAATTTATTACGCAAACACACAGAGCAGTGGATACTGCATATGTAGGTATGATGGAGAATGTTTTGTTTATCCATCGCTTCATCTGCTTCTCTTGTGTGGGCCTCTGTGGTACAACTGACATCAACAGAATCAAGGGCTGCCTGTCTACGAGGAGTTGCCTTCCCACACCCTCCTGCTCAACTGTAGGCTGTCAGAGTTGGGCTCTCCGCCAATTGAATTCCACTTCCAGGGTTCCGCTATGAAGTAGTTCACGTTGCTCATTCAGGGGATAGTGACAAAGGGTGGTAACACAAATGATTCTCGTGAGGTAGGCGGTGGTGCATGACCTACCTGCCAGAATGAGGGAAGGCGGGGATGGTGTTGCTGTGGTTTTCTGGTTCCTTTATTGCTTAGTCACACATCGCAAACACAGCAGGCCTGATGAGTGGAGTTTTCTATAGATGAAGCACAACTTCTCAAACCAATTAAATAATCAAAGGACCTAATTTTCATCCAGTGCTATCTTTGCTGAACGTTTTCCTGTACAGTATCTCATTGCAGCAAATGCCTGACAGTCCCTTTGTGTACTGAGAGGATGGGGTGCTGGTTGTGTAAACACTTTACAACTTAACAACAGAATTACCAGGTAATCTCTCTGCCCTCTGTGTGCTTTCTATGCCTGAACATACATGCTTGACATTTCTCTCTTACCAGTTTTCATCTCCCAGCAGCATGTGAATTCTTGTAGGCATGGATGTATCTATATTTCACACTTGAAATAATCCTGGCCAGTGACGTTTCTTTGAAATGTGTTTTCCGTGACTGAGCTCATTAAGCTGCAAAGAATCCGGTCTTGTTAAATTGGGATCACCTCACAATTAGCAACCAAAGGCTCAATCAATGTCTTCGTTCATTTGCTCTCTCTCTCTCTCTCTCTCTCTCTCTCTCTCTCTCTCTCTCTCT
>NC_022033.1:3914757-3921363 GCF_000317375.1 Microtus ochrogaster | reverse complement strand
GTTGTTCTCTTGAGACCAGATCTCATTCTGGAGCTCATCCTGGTCCGTGTAGCTGAGGTTAAGGTCTACTGGAAGTGACCCTCCTCCCTTGTTCTTATTCTGCTTTGAGTCAGGTCCAGGACTAGTATAGAAGAAGTAAAAAGCCAGTTCCCTGCTCTGTTTTGTTGACTTTGACTTTGATTTCCAGACAGTCGTATAGCCCAAGCTGGGCCTCAACCTTGTTATGTAATCAAGATTAGCCTTGACCGTCCATCCTCCCGTCGCCACCTCCTGAGTGCTGGGAGTACAGGTGCTAGCTCCCATGCCCAGCTCTGCTCTCTGTTTGTGAGGAGCAGGTTTTCGGCAGTCAGATCTGGGCAGAAAACTCCCAGACCTGCTGTAGAGGCCCACCCGTGGCCCTCCTTTGGCCATGCATCTTCCACCCATTGCAAGGAGACTCTGAACTAAAAAGCACACTTTCTAAACAGCGTTCCCTGCATTCTGAGTCCTGGGATACTGCTACCTGAATCTTCTGAGCTGTGACCCTTCTAGGGCGGTGTGTGGACACTATCTAGTGTCTCACACTTAAGAATACAAAGGGCCCAGACACATATTCAACCTGCAGGACAGGTGCTGGTAGGCTGTGAGCAGCAGATCTTGGGATACAGCCTGGGAATGGCTGAAGCAGCCTTGGTGTGGGATGGAGCCGGATGGAAGAAAGGTTGTCAGTGCTGATTTGGTTGTCATATTTCATCTGAGAACTCCAGTGAATACCTGGGTCCCTTACTGCAAGACGGCTATTCTGAGGTATTATAAATGTCATTTTTCCAGGTTGGGGGACAGGACTCTTAGAAGCATTTATCAAATTGGGCAATAATCTTTTACTATTTAGATCTGGCCTCCATGTTTGAACTTTTGTTCCAAGCACTATAACATGTTCACTGGAGAGGGCACGCCAAGGAGCTCTGGCTGGCTCCTAAGAGCCTTCCATCCCCTGGGGAGGGGCTCAGCTCTGCAAACACTCTTTGAAGCTGTCGGGGGCGTTTGTATGCGGCTTTTCTTGAGGCTGCTGGGGAAGCGTTAACACATCTCTATAACAAACATGCAGTCGTCTGGTTTCCTTACTTTTAAAACACTTTAGGCAGAGCGTTCGGCTTCCTCTGAGTGACTCTGTGCCCACCGATTGCACAGTCAACTGACAGCCATCTCAAGATGGCAGGTCTCGATGTCAATGGAGCAATGGGAGCCAGGCTGTTCCTCATGTGTGATTTCCACCAAGAAGCAGAGGACCTGCTTTAATGTCAACACTTAGAGATTTACTGTAACCCTGTTACTGGAAAAATAAACCTTCAGCCAAATCTGGGCCCACAACAATGACCACATTATTCTTCTCCCCGCCCCCACCTCCTGTTCCTGAGAGAAGCTCCGATAAGACCTTCCTTCTCTCTGCGCAGCGCTCAGCAGCTGGGCCTATCTGGTTTGGCGGGGAACCTCGTTTTTCCGCTTCTTAGGGTACTTGGTAGCGAGGGGCAAAAAGCAAGAGGAGCAGGGGGTGGGAGAGGTTCTCTTAGGTCTCCAAGCCAGCAGGGAAGCAGGCTGCTGTGTGAGCATCTGATCCCCACAGGCCACCCAGCCTGGCTCTCCTCAAGACCCCCAAAAGCCTTCATAGCTGCGTGCTTCTAAGGAAAAGAAATTCAATTTGATTTTATTTTGAAAACACAGAGAGGATTCAAGGCCACCCTTTGAGGTGGATAATTGGTGATACTCTGTGGGACTCAGAGAAATGGGGATGAGCAAGAAGGCCCTGACTTACTGGAAAAGGGCCTTTGGCCCCATAAGTTTTCTCAGATTCTTAGTAATGTGTCCCCCAGACCAAGTTCAGTTACGTTAATGAATTAAGCATGTGGTTTTAACTTTTTCTCACTTAACTTTAGAAGTCTTTTTTCTCCGGAGAATGAGCCGTGGTTGGGCTGTGCTCGCTCTTAAAACCAGATTTAAACATTTATTGCCCTAGATGACACGCCTCCCAATCCCAGCCCTAACCAGAAGTGGTTGGTCACTTCAGACAGTTTTTGCTGCTCAATAAGACCTTCCCACCATGAATTCTGTTCTCAGCCGCCCCACTGAGGTAGTGGCGACAGCTCCCCAAGAGCATCGAGTAGACCCGCTGGTGTTTGTCTCTTTGAGGAAGCTGCATCTGGGGGCCAGGGTGGATTTCTAAGAACTGTTTATTGCATCTGCCCCATTTTCCCTAGTGCCAGCTGCAAGGCCTGCCCTGGAGTTCATTCAGTGAGCACTAAAGTTGCTAGGGTCAGCCTCAGGTATGGAAGGCCTTACTGGCACCGACTCAGGCCCCAGACAAGGACCAGCACATGGGTCAGGTCGAATTTCTTTGTCAGGAGCACTGGGTAAATGAAGGACAGGTTCTTGGCAGGAAAGTCCAGTGGTTCATGGGTATGTGTGTCTGTGAACGTGTGCATGAAGAGGCTGGTGTCAACCTCAGGCGTCACTCTCAAGAGTCATCCACCTTGCTATGGGACAGTTCTCTCAGTGACCTAAACAGTTAGACTGACTGGCCACCAAGCCCCAAGGATCCTCCTGTCCTAACTCCTCCCTAGCATTGGGAGTTTAAGCACATGCCAACACACCCAGCTCTGTGTGCATTCTGAGAGCTTAACTCAGGCCCTTGTGTGCAAGGATTTTACCTGAGATGGACTGGGGACGGGATAGAGATCTGGGCTGGTTCTTAGGACCTGCTATGCAGGAGTCTGCATAGTTTGATCTGGAAAGAGAGGTATAGACAGAAATTTCTGTCCCACCTGGTTCTGCAGCCATTCAGTCCCAAAGAAACTCTGAGAGGCTTATATTAATTATAAACTGTTTGGCCTATATTGTTCAAGCTTATTACTAACAAGCTCTTACAACTTAAACTAACCCACAGTTCTTGTCTAGGTTTAGCCACGTGGCTTGGTGCCTTTTCTCAGTGAGGCATTCTCATCTTGCTTCCTCTGTGTCTGGCTGGTAATGGCGTCTCTGCCTTTCCTCTTCCCAGAATTCTCCTAGTCTGGTTGCCCCACCTATACTTCCTGCCTGGCTACTGGCCAAGCAATATTTAATTAAACTAATACAAGTGACAAATCTTTACAGTGTACAAGAGTATCATCCCACAGCAGAGTGAAACCCAACAGTGTTCCTGGAGGAGCTTGCAGCCTGGCTTCAGGCACCTCAGTGAGGTGTATCAATTCTGTATGGCTGTAGGGGCAATCAGTTCTTCCCTGGGCTTCCTGTATGTCTCTCCATCTCTGCCAACCATTTGGATGCTGGTTCCCTCCAGATGGTTCCCATCTAGCATACGACAGTGGGATACTTTGCCCTGAAGTGGCAGGACAGACTCCCCTCATGTCTCTCCATGCTCTGCAGACAGACTGTGCCCTATGGACTGTCCAACTACAGAGGAAGCCTTCGAGGAAAGAGGTCCTCCGGGCCATTTCCAAACAGCTCCCAGCCTTCTTCACGGACACGCTTGCGCTGTGCTTGTATGGGAAGAGATGACAAGGCCTGTGCACTCTTCTGTGCGCACACTGCAGATTTCAACAGGTATGACACACCCGCTATTCCTACTCATGTCTTGGTACAGGTCACCGACGGGCAAAGCTAAACCTGGGGCTTCACACAGTGGGTAAAGGGTGGCTTGGCCAGGTTCTCAACTGCCCTTACCTTTCAGAGCAGAGACCAGAGCTTCTGCATCCTGGAGCTCCACAAAGAGCCAGAATGAGTTGGAAACGTTTAAAGAGTGAAGACGCCACCCATCTCCATGTGTATTTGAGTTTCTTTACAAACAGCAATCAGTAGAGTTGATATTCTCAACACCTCACTCAAAGGACCCCTTGACCTGGGTTACCCATTTGATTTCTCTATAACCCCTGAATCTCCTCTCTGAGTCTGAAACTGCAGGGTCTTCTCAGCTGCACAGAGAAGCACATAGATCCATTTTGAGTGGAAGCCACCATACTTGCTCTGGGGTGGCCAGCTGGACCACTGTTCCTTAGATAACAGAAAGCTTTGGGCTCCTCTTTCCCTTCACACTGAGCGAAGACTTATGAAGCCCCCACAGGCAGAACAGCCTATCATCAGCCTGAAGGAAGGGTGGAATGTTTTGGCCATGAGACTCCTGTATCCTCCTTTATGAGCCCACCAAGCTGAGCAGAGAGAACCCAAAGTCGAGCGGGCGGGCGGGCGTGGTATCCACAGGGCTGGGCTCTGCCATCTGGAAAGCCTGGTGCTTGCTGCTCTTTTGTTCTCCCAACTGGGGTTTTATGACTCCAGTGAGGAGTGTGTTGGTACTCAGACGTCCACCCACTGAGTCCTCAGTGCTACAATAGGTGCTTGGAACTCAGTTCTTGGAGAATATACTAATGTGCTTGTTGGTGGGGAAGAGGAAGTCCTAATTTGACACCCCAAAACCAACCACATGAAAATACTAATTTCTGAAAAACTGCTGTGTCCCCACAGTGATTCCTGGAGACCAGCTGCAGAAGACAAGGGGGAGACCAGAGGCGCACGTCAGAGGTGAAGATGGGGTGCATTCGTTCAGGGGCACAGGGTGGGTGAAGAGAGGTGGCATCTGGTCTCAATAAGTGACAATTGGGGCTCCAGAGCTCCAGGGGTCCCCACCAATTGACACTGGCGCCTTTTGGTCTGTCAGCTCTTGATGCGTGTGGCTATTGTCCCTCTCCGGTCTTCAGTGAACCCTCTGTGCTTTTGGGGCACCTTGTGTACCTCTTCATTTCAGGGCGGCGACAGCCAAGCCAGCTACCTGCCGTTCTTACAGCTCTCTGGGCTCTGCTTCTCTAACAGAGTGATCCCTGTTAAATTATTTCTCCACACATGGGCAGTAGACCCCACCCCCATTTCCAGCTCATTTTGTTATTGTTTTAATACCTGCTTCTATTTGTTTGTTGTGTGCTGTTTTTGGGTTTTTTTTGAGTTGGTTTTTTTGTTGTTGTGGTGGTGGTGGGTTGTTTTTTTTTTTTTTCTCGGTTAAGCACTCCTGAGGGCTTCCTGCAACCAGGCTGGGCTTATTTGACAATTCTATCAATCAGAAATCATTATCAATAATGGCTCAGACACATCTGCAATGGGATGGTAATTTATTTTTATAATAATAACCTGGAGGAGGCTTCGGGTCTAACAGGGAATAACCAAGGGGAGATCAGAACAAGGCCTGCACACAGAAGTTTCCCAAATTCACGAGATGACTTCCAGTGGTCTAGAGAAAATGGAAGGAAGCAGAGAAGTCATGGAGATAGCAGGCCTTCAGAGAGAATGTGCCAGATTCCAGCTGGTCCCCACTCAGCCTCCTTCTCTTCCTTCCTTCCTTTCTTTCCTCCCTTCCTTTCTTTCTTTCCTTTCTTTCTTTATCACTTTTTTTCTACCCCAACCAAACTTCTGTTGGTGAGAGCACAGTGTGATTAAAGCACATCAAATCATTTATTAATTTCTGCATGCATTCATTCAGCCGAGACCTGTCATGCACCTGCTACATGCTGGGTCCTCACTATCCTGGACTTGCGGAGAATGGGGCAATGGGTCTTCTTTAGTTTGTTAGTGGTGAAAGCTGACAGCAGACAAATATAGACACTACGAACTGGAGTACAGGAAAACAGGATAGAAAGTGCTGGGGGGGGGGGGCTGTGGTTTGTGATTGGGTAGACAGGAGCCATCTCACCAGCCAGGTGACCTTAGTGTAGTAATAGGAGTGGCGGGGCTGTGTCCGCCTGGCTAGCTTATGCACCGAAATAACAACACACAAATTGTATTCATTTAAACACTGCTTGGCCCTTTAGTTCTAGCCCTTACTGGCTAATTCTGATATCCTGATCAACCCATCTCTAATAATCTGTGAGCACCGGTCTTACAGGGAAGATTCTAGCCTGCGTCCGTCATCGCGTGTGCCTCAGAGAGCAGAGCTATCCCCGCGTCCGCCCAGGAGCTGGGAGCATGGCGTCTCTGCTCCAGAGCGCAGAGCTGTTGAGTCTCTGTCTGAGGTGTCTTACCTCACTTCCTCTTCCTCCCAGCATTCTGCTCTGTTTACTCCACCCACCTATGTTCTAAGCTATGAGCCCAAGCAGTTTGTTTATTACTTAACCAATGAAATCAACAGATTGATATATGATACTCCCACATCACCTTAGCACAGAAGTAGGAGGTGAGGAAGGAACTACACAGATACAGGATATGGGAGGGAGGGGTGTTTCAGACAGGGGAACTGAGTGTTCTGGGACTTATCCAAAGAACAGCCATCATAAGAGCTGTGTGCAGAAAACACATGATGCTGGTATGCCTGTTCTGTCACGTGATAAAAGACTGAGATCAAGATGCTGGAGAGACAATCCGACCAGTCAAGCCCTCATTGTGCAAACCTGAGAGTGACGGCTGGGGTGGCAGAGAAACCGTTCACTGAGGCTCTCTGGACAGCTAGCCCAGCCTAAGCAAACAGCTCCAGGTCCCCGTGAGAGAGACCCTGTTTCCAAAAAAGAGGTCCTGAGGGACGACACCTGAAGTGATCTCCCCCTCACCCCATCCACACACTCAGTCAAAAATGAGGTTGAGCCGGGCGGTGGAGGA
>NC_022033.1:3898016-3914657 GCF_000317375.1 Microtus ochrogaster | reverse complement strand
GTTCGAGGCCAGCCTGGTCTACAAGAGCTAGTTCCAGGACAGAAACCAAAAAAGCTACGGAGAAACCCTGTCTCAAAAATTAAAAAAAAAAAAAATGAGGTTGAATTTGGTTGCAGGAGTCCCACTGGAGCCTTCCGGAACCTTCTAAGTCATGTAAAGTTCTTAGAAGACAGTTTCTGCCAGAGGAATGTCTTTGATTCAGCCAGCCTCCCTGCTTCTCTGTGAGACTTAATAATGGCCAGAGTCACATGAACAGCCAAGGAAGGCCTCCCAGTGGCCACACCCACTGCTATTATTCTTTTCACACCTTTGTGTGCGCCTCTGAAGTCTCTCAGCCCTGGGAAGGGGAACTTCCAGGCAAGACACAGCTAGAGGTGTGGCCAGAAATTACCCCCTCAAGTCGGAAGAGCTTGTGCTGTAGTGACACCCCTCTTTTTTCTTTTGTTCTCTTTCCTTGAAATAGGTTGAAGTCAAGGACGGAGAAAGGCCACCGGCTGTAGCAGTCTGCTACCAATGCTTCTTGCTTCCTGCAGAGAACTTCACCCTCCTCTCCCTGCCTGCCAACTGCCTTCCAGGAAAGAGACATTGTGCTTACTTACACAGTTCAAATTTCCTCTTTAGGGACAAGGAGGGAATTGACCTGAGGGGGGGTGGGAGAAAGAAAGAAAGACCCACCCAAAGAGCCCCCACTTTCCAGTACACCCCTACCCCAAGAATGCCCAAGTCCCAAAGACCCCAGCTTCCTAATGGGAAAAATGATCCCAGATGTGCCCCGGGGGCCAGATGCCTGCAGCTCCGGTTTCACGGGGAATTGTTTGGGAGGTATGTTAACTCTGAAAGCTACTGACTAGCTTCTGACATGACTCCTCTTGGAAAGTAAGTGGACACCAGGCTGGCTCTTTACAAAAGTAAACACACGACCATCTCCTAGAAGATGCAGGACACCCATGTGGCCGGAGCAGCCCTGCTCTGCAGCCTGCCAGGCCTGCCCGAGTTAGTGGGTGCAAGACCTCTGTCTGCTCGAGACCCCAGTCCTAGCTGTGCTGCAGTCTGTAAACTTGCAGTTTGTGGGATATAGAAATGTCTAGCTGTGCTTGGTACTCACCAAAAGAGTGGATCTCAAAAGTGGGAAGAAAAGGAAGACAAGTGACCTCGACGTTTGTGAGACAAACAAGAGAAAACACATTCTTGATGGTTTTGAACTCCAGGGCACACTGCAAAGAAAGCTGTGGGTTCTGCAGGATGGTCTCGTGTCAGAGCTCCCAAGCTGCCTTGCAGGGAGCTGCCCCGAGGAGAGTCAAACTCAAGGCTATTAGGCTAAATATCTGCTTTCATGAATAAATGTGGATCTTTAGGGAGTGACTGCGAAATAAGCTGGAAACACAAACTCCTTGTACATTATGTAAATTTCTGTTTATCTATATAATTGGCAACAACTGGGAATTGTAACTCCTGATGCTTTAAAATCTTTTAGTTGAACTCTCTCTGCTGTGTTCATGGAGAGTGTGCGCTGGGGAGTGGATTGTGAGTTCCCATGTAAACTCGGCTATGCGGGCCCAGCTGGGGACAGTCTGCCCACCTCCCCACGAGGCTTCACAGCAATGAGGACCTGTCTTTGGGCATGTGCCAAGGGTACCATGCGGAGACACTTTAGCCGGTGTGTGAAGTGGGGCCTTAACCAGATGTTGGACTTGGGAGGAGTGCCTCCTAAGTCACTCCAGGTGTGATTGTGCCCGTCTGTTGGGGAGGGGAGGGGTGAGAGTGGTGGTTTGCTGGGGGAGGGGGGATGTACAGTTTAGAGAAGTAATTATTTATTGGGGAACTATTTTCTACTTAACTCCTTTATGGGATCTCTTAAAAGTAAAGGCACTGTAGATAGGTAGCTAGACAGACAGACAGAATTTAAATCATGTTCAGGATCCAAACTCTTACTCCTTAGAGCTCGAGCTAGCATGTTTAAATCACATATGCACTCTTTTGGCCCAGTGGCCAGATTGTATCTCAAAGACAAATCTACTCTTTGTAAGAACACTCAGAAGATACATCAAATCCATAATAATAAAAAAAATCTAGACGTTCGCTCTGGTTTGTGGCTTTTCCTTGCCTTGCGTACACAGTTGCATATCCATCTGGAGAGGGTGGGAGGGAGCCGCAGTTTGGGAAAGTGTAGAACAAGACATGGGTGGGGTGGGGTGTTGGAATATAAACATCAAGGAAGCTGGAAAGCAGGTTGGGAGGAAGTCGGCATCTTCCCTGGTACCCTTGCCCTTCCCCTGACACCCACACAGTCTTTGCAGGGTGACACACATAGACCTATTGCTCACAGGGTGACACTCACAGGCCTGTCGCTCACAGTGTTTGTCAATGATCCCAAGTGACCACAGTAGCAAAACCACACAGAGCATAAAAGTGAGAGCGAGGAAGGCTGTTTGGCAGAAGGAGGGGCGGAGCATAGGAGGGTGGAAGGATTGCAAGAGCCATTAAAAAAGCTACTACTACCTATCATGCATTCTAATAAACTTTTTAAAAAGATTCTTGCAGGGCAGTGGTGGTGCATGCGTTTAATCCTGGCATTTGGGAGGCAGAGGCAGGCAGATCTCTGTGAGTTCGAGGCCAACCTGGTCTTGAAAGAGAGTTCCAGGACAGCTAGGACTGTTAGACAGAGAAACCCTGTCTTGTAAAACAAAACAACCAACCAACCAAATAACCCGCCAACCAGCAACAAAAGCAACAAAGAATTCTAAAGCATCCATAGAGTCTGGTTATAAGGACTCTCTTTCCTGTCTCTGGCTCAGTTTTGAATCCAATCCCACACTCTTCGAGACTTCAGAGGAAGAGAACTGGACCAAGACAAAGACATGGAGCACCCCAAACACAGACACACACACATCCAGAAAACCACTGTTCAGAGTGGGTTGGATCCCTATCTAATCTGAGAAAACCCAAGTGCCTCTTGTTTTAATTAAACTCATTCTAGAGAGTTTTGACCCTGATGAATTGAGAGAGTTGAGCGCTAATTTATTCAGCAGGATGTGCAGCCGTGCACAGCAGGACCATGGTGTTCTTGGGAAGTGCTGATGGGGCCTGGCATCCTTCAACCCTTGGAGAGGCTGCATGGCACAAGAGCAAGCAGGCCAGACGGTCTAGGAGCTTCCTGGGACAGCTTGGTCCTGAATAATGACCATTCCCAGCATCTGGGAAGAGCGGCAGAGGAGCCATTCTCAAGGAGGGCAAGCAGGGCCGGCTGCAGAAACCACGGACACCCCCCCTCCCATTCATGAGGGAGAAGGATTTTAAGATGGCCACAGCAGAGCGCTAAGCCAAGCAGGCCCCTGTGGCCTCGAGTCCAGGGAGCAGAACTCACCACAAACAACGTAGCTTCTGTTCCCTTACTTCCAGAATAGATGTATTGTCTGTCCTGCCTAATTCACAGCTTTCCCGAGCTGTCTTCACCCGCTGCGCCCCACACACAAACAAGGCACCAGTCCCCCCTTTTAAAAACGAATGTGTGTGTATGTGTTGTATGTGTGTACACGCACAAACAGCTGGGTGTGCACATGGGTATCTGTCCCCGTGGAGGCTAGAGGTTGATGGCAAGTGTCTTCAGTCACCTCCTCCTTCTTTATTGAGGCAGAGTCACTCACTGAGCCTGGAGCTGACTGGCTGGGCTAAGCTAGCGGGTCAGCGAGTCCGAGGGATCCTGCTGCTGCCACCTCCTTGGCACCAGGTTTTATGTGTGCACCACTGTGAGAACTGGGATTTGAACTCAGCTCCCTGTGCTTGCACAACAGATGCTATACCCAACTGAGCTCCTGGCAGCTTTTGCTTTGCTTTGCTTTGTTTTAAATGAGAAATTTCTCATGGAAATATACCTTGAGTTTAGAATGTACCTTCACCTAGCGGAATTCCTTTTGGTATTGTGAGGATCACCGATCCCCACCCACTCCACCCCTGGAGGAGAGAAGTTCTCCAGATTCCTGAAATGTTTGCTGTGCAAGCTCGAGTGTCTTAAAGCTTGTGTGCACCAAGCCACCTGCCGTTCGGAGCTGCACAAGCCTGCCAGGGCCTCTCCCTCACTGAGCATCTGGTTCTCTCCCTGGCTGGCAGGAAGGCTTGGACTGCCTTCCGTGGTCTGAGTGGGGCTCCGTGCAGGAATGTCGTAAGACTAAGTGACTGTGAACACAGGTCCTTGGGCGAGGTGTGTCTCCTTAGTCATCCCAGCGGTCCAGAGCTGTGGGACAGGGAGGCTGGTCGAGGACTATGAATTTCACTCCCCGCTTCACCTTCGTCTTCCCCTCTTCCCCTGCCTTTCCTTTGGTGTCTTACTTGAGCCGATCCATCAGAAAGAAACACCAGGGTTAACTTTGCTCTCAGCCCTGAGGCTTCCGTAAGCCACACAGGGGCTGACGATCCTTGCAGGACCCTTGTGTCTCCTCCACATCTTTCTCTCACGTCGGCCATGGCATCCTTCGACCCTGCCTCCTCCTCCGCTCTGGACGGCACGGCGAATGGCCCCTTTGGCTATTTATTTGCCTTTTTAGTGTGTGTAAGTGTGCACATGCCTGTATGCTCACATGCACATGGAGGCACAGGGTAACCATGGGTGTTATTTCCTCAGGATGTGTTCCCTGCACCTCCCTTTTGCTCCAGGTAGGGTCTCTAACTGGCCCTTGATTAGGCTAGTCTGGACGGCCAGTGAAATCTAGGATCTTCTCTCTGCTGTCTCGGTCAGTGTGTTATTGCTGCCAATAGAATGAGCACGGCAACTCGAATATGGAAACGTTGGGGCCAGCTTGCGGTTCCGAGCCGTGATGGGAAGCAGGTTTATGTGGTGCTGGAGAGTAGCTGAAAGCTACATTCTGAACTGCAGACAGCTGGGAGAGAGAGTCCTTGGTCCTAGCGAGTTTTCCAACTTGGCTTGTGCATCTGGAATCTCCAAGTCCACTCCCAGGGACACACTTCCTCCCGCAAAGCCACACCTACTCCAACAAGGCCACACCTACTAATAGTGCTACTCTCTATGGGCCAAAAGGGGCCGCTTTCATTTAAACCATCTCTGCCTCTCCAGCTCTGGGATGGTAAGTGCACCTCACCCCCCACGGGTTCCAGATAAGGAAGCACTCTACCTACTGCACTATTTCACCAGCCATTGTCCTGGTTTCAGATGTGCATGGGCCTGGAAAGGGGACAGAGAAATAGAGGTGAGTATGTACCAGTGTGTCCAGCACACGCCTATGTGTTTGCAGACTGGTTACACTGCTAGCGATGCTGTTTAGGGAGGCAGAGGAGCCCCTAGGAGGCGGAGCCTGCTGGAGGAAGGGAGACACGAGAGGAAGCTCCACAGCCCAACTTCCTGTCCATCTCTGTCAGCCCAGCACTCCTACGGCTGTGAGCTCCCCGCACTTTCTCAGCCACCATGGACTGTGTATTCCTAGGCCACGAACCACAGCAACGTATCCTCTGTACATTGCTTCCTGATGAGTGTTCAGGCACAGCAATGAGAAAAGTCACTAATAAAATGAACAATTGTTGTTAGTAGCTCCTTTATTGCTTTTGTACAAGGTAAGTATTCTCTGTGGGGGAGTCACACGGTGTCTATTGCAACCACTCTGCCCTGGAGACTCATAAGCAGCCATTGTGAATGAATGGGCCTGGTCATGTTCTATTTTTCTGACTGAAATTAATCAGTGGACCAAGTGGCTAGTGGACCAATACAGTAAGTACTCTAAGGGACCTGAACTTCTGCACCTTCATCAGCCTGCATATGTCTTTATATCAAGCAGTGTGTGTGATAGTTTAGCTGGTGATAGAATTGTAACTTGGCAACAGAGAGAGCTCTTGTTAGAGGAGGCTGGTCTGTTCTTTTTGGGCAACACTGAGAAATGTTCTACATTAGTGGGTTGAGTATTTTCTCTGTGTGTCTTTAAATATCGTTCTTCTTGCTGTCGTGCACTAGAAAGTGACTAGGCAGCGCTTTTGTGTGGCATCATTCCGTCTATGCCAACAAACACCTGGGATGACTTTGCAGTTGAAGGGAGCCCTGCCCTTCTGTCCCTGGGAAACTCTAGGCTCTGCCACCCAGCGTTGTTACTCTGCCACTCTCTCACTGCCCATTAAATGAATTTCACTGAAGGTGCATGCCCCCCCCCCATTTCTCTCTTGTTTGTCTGTCTTCTTTTCCTTGAGTTTGAATTTAGCGTTAGAAATTCACTAACTGGAGAGAAGGTTAAACAGTTTCTGGCAGCTGCTATGCGTTTGGAGGACCTGTGGAATAGCTGACAACTGCCTTTAACTCCACTTCCGGGGAATCTGACACCCTCTTCTGGCCTCATGCATGTGTCTCTACACATGCCCATACACACACACACACACACACACACACACACACACACACACACACAATGTAAATAAACCTTGAAAAATGCAAGGTTGTCTTAAGTAGGCATTCGTCTGGGGGCATTTTTTTTTTTTTATCAAACTGCCCATCATTCAATCCATAGATGTTCTTAAGTCTTCTCATGCGCGTGGGAGGAGCTCACCACATATTAAGTCGCTTACTTATTCAAAGTATACATTATCTTGTCAATAGCCCGTCTGTATAATTCCATGATCTAAGGGCTGCTATGGTTCTATTTTTAGAAATAATCACAAAAGCTGGGGGCTCTAAGGGCGACTCTCCCATGGACAAACAGCTCCCGCCAAGGACTCTCTCACCAGTGTACATAGTGCTCACTCCTCTGTGAACTAACTAATTAGCTGGCGAAGTGACCACGAGGGATTAAGGCTGCTCTTGGTTCTGTGGAGATGGTGCCAGCCAAAGGAACTCAGTGAAAACCCTTACATGATTCAAACATTGAGGCCACTCTAAAAGTCTACTGAGAGAAGTTGTGAGCCCAGCCCTGTCCCTGCTACCTCTAGACATCATCGTATAACTGTCTGGTCTAGCATCTCCATCTCATCATCTAGATATGAACAAGTGCCAGGGCTCAGAGAACTCTGTCTTCTGGGCATGGCATGGCCACACCTATCTTGAGATGCCCACACTCAGGAGACCCTTGCAAGATGAGGTCTCTTAATAGATGCTCATCGGCGAGCTTTACTGTAGATTCCAGTCATTCATTATTTTCTGTTCTCCTGACCAGTCATGGAAGGCATAGATGGCAGAGGTATGCCATCTATGCAGGTTTTTGGGGGGTACGGTCATCTAGAGTGAGAATTTGCAGTGATGCAGTTGTTTGGGGGGTCCCCTGTACTCCTGTAAGTAACCACTTATTCATGTCCCGGTACATCCCTCAAGCCAGACTTGGATAGAATGGTGTCTTTGGTCTGTCGCTAGGGTGTCCTGCCTGAGTGACAAAGTGATGTGGCAGCTGGTCTTGTTTCTCACTACAGAAAAGTTAACAACATGATGTTTCCCTTCTACCACAGAATCTTTTTTAATTTCCTGATAGCAAATACATGCTGTTCTTCACCAATTCTCCAACACTGTTAGGTGTCCAACAACTTCACCAATTTTCCAACACTGCTGGGTGTCCAGCAGCCTCACCAATTTTCCATCACCGCTGGGTGTCCAGCAGCCTCACCAATTTTCCATCACCGCTGGGTGTCCAGCAACTTCACCAATTCTCCACCACCACTGGGTGTCCAGCAACTCAATTCAATTCTGATGTTGTCTACCCAGAAGTCACACCTCATTCCACCAGCTGAAGTCTCAAAACAAGGCTCTTCCTGCTGTAGACATCAGCCACGAGTGGAGTCTCCATGTGACCCACGTTTCTGCCTAGCTCCTTGAGGCCCCCCTCCATGTCTGATAATTCACTCAAACGCAAGACCTCTAGAAAGTGACTGCCTATGGCTTCAATTTTGTTGGACAAGACAAGGCACATTCCAGCTGGTGTGGCTGCAGTATGCTTGTTTAGAAAGGAGACAGCTCGGAAATAAACACAGGTAAGGGTTCTGAGATGAGGTATGGCAGGATGATATAGAACTTTCTGGCATACCCTGATACATTCACCAACATGGCAGCACTTTGAACACAATGTTTAAGGGTTCCTCAAGGTTCACCGTTAACTATCGATTATTGAACTCAACCTCACAGGTCAGTTCATGGGAACAGAAAGTTCCAGCCCTGCACCCAAGGCCTTTCTGAGGAACTGTTTGTCAAAAATCTGTATCTTACACCATTAGTTCTTTCCTTAGTGAACCAAGGGCTGAAAACTTTCAGTGGTTCAGGAGCGCTTGCTAGGAACCAGGAAACAAAAATAAACATTTTTTTATAAGATATACTTTTTCTTTTATGTGTATGTGTTATGCGTGTGTGTCTGTATGTGGTCCACATGTGTACTCAGAGACTAGAAGAAGACATTGACTACCCTTGGAACTGGAGTTCTGGAGCAAGCAGTTGTGAACGGCTAGACGTGGGTGCTGTGAGCTGAACTCAGGCCCCTCTGCAATGAACAGTGAGTGCCTCAAATACTTAAAATATGAATTTTTAAACATTATATCATGATACATACTTAAAAAAATACTTTTCTGGTTTGGCTCAATGGTTTTGCTATGGGTATCCAGAGGTGGCCAATGGGGTTGTTCTCCATATGTTGTCATAGCAATTAATACGGCAGAGACTAAGCCTGAGCTACCATTCTGCATGTGAGGGTCTCTCTGAAGACTGTGCCCAACAGCGAGACTGATGGATCAAAAGGTAACGTCATCTGCACTTTTGATAGACTTTGTCAGACTCACCAGTGCTCCACTGCCATCCTTTATCTGTAGTAAGTTATCTGCCCGAGGCTCAAAAGGTGAGATTTTCCCCAAAGCGATTTAAGTAAAGAGGAAGTTGAAAGAGGTAGATAATTATGAAGGACGTCCGGGGGGACCGAGGAGGCAGAATAGGAAATGCTTTTGGGTTAAAGCAAGGTGAAATTGTTTAAATTTAATTTTTGATTTTAAGTCCTATTTATTATTTGTGGGGGTGGATGGGAGTTGCATACCACACATACATGGTGCCTGCATGGCGGTCAGAGGGCAACATTGTGGAGTCAGTTATTTCCTTCCACTTTGATGTGAGTCCCAGGGATTCAACCCAGGTCACTAGACTTGCATGACAAGTATCCTTACCCCCACTGTGGCATGGACCCAT
Organism: Microtus ochrogaster; assembly: GCF_000317375.1. NCBI lineage: Eukaryota > Metazoa > Chordata > Mammalia > Rodentia > Cricetidae > Microtus > Microtus ochrogaster. The sequence continues at coordinate 3,905,518 of NC_022033.1, read as the reverse complement.
CTCGCACCAGGTACCTTTCAGAGTGGACTCCCTAGTTTGGGTGTCTTGGACAGCAGCTAATTTCAGAAGCAAGGAAGATTCTTGTCCTAGTCAGATTTCTACTGCTGTAATTGGCAGATACCACGAGGGAGAAAGAGTTTATTCTATCTTATCCCCAGGGTCACAGTCCCTCCCTGAGTGAAGTCAGGACAGGAACGCGAAGCAGGGACCTAGAAGCATGAACTGAAACAGAGGCCATGAAGGAGTGCTGCTTCCTGGTTTGCTCCCCGTGGCTTCCTCAGGCTGCTTTCTTGTACCATCTGGGACTACCTGCCCAGAAGAGAGCTAGCTGGGCCCTTCCATATTCGTCACTAATAAAGAAAGTGTGCTATAGACTTGCCTACAGGTCAATCTGATAGAGGCATTTTTCTCAGGTGAGGTGACCCAGATGGCTCTAGCCTGTGTCAGGGTGACACAAACTAACCAGCTCACCAGCCCACGTCTCAGGATCAACTTTTGTACCTCGTGTGAAATCTGTGGGCCTAAAGGCAAGGGGATAACTCTCGTCTAAACAGTAAATTCCCGATTTAACCAGAGTTACTTATACAGCCTCTCTCTCTCACACATACACACAAATGCACACACACACACACACACACACACACCTTTGCAGTTTTTCACCAAGAACATCTGTTCCTCATCAAGAACACAGACGACCAGGTCCCTATCCGAGGACACCAAGCATGCCAAGTGTTATCTCAAACGTCCCCCAAATTTACCCCTCCTCTCCAGCCACTCCACCCCTAGGTTGAATCTTCATTACAAGGTGACAAAGGATATACTATATGTCATTACTGCTGTGGTTTATCTAATCGGACCAAAGCTGGATACTTCAAAACTCTCTCTCTTTGGAGTTTAGTAGAGGCATGAGTCAGCTAGTTCTCTTCGGCGTTGCACACAGTGGAAGGTGTTGTAAAGAGGGGCTGCTTGTTCATCCCAGCTGCTGGGCCAGCGTAGCCCTCAAATAACCACATGGAAACTGTATTAATTAAATCACGGCTTGGGCCATTAGCTCTAGTTTCTTATTGGCTAATTTTTGCATCTTAATTTAACCCATTTCTGTTCATCTGTGGTTCGCCATGTGGCAGTGGCTTACTGGGTAAAATTCCCAGCGTCACTCTCTCTGGTAGATCCATGGCATCTTTCTGATTCCGCCCTTCTTTCTCCCAGCATTCAGTTCTTTCTTCCCCGTCTACCTAAGTTCTGCCCCATCAACAGGCCCAAAGCAGTTTTTTTTTTTACTAACCAATGAAAGCAACACAAAGACAGAAGGACCTCCTACACCAGGAAGGGGCATCAGAATCCACACATGTGGAAGAGATAGGGGTATTGGAGGAAGGAAAGAAAGGAAACTCCATGGTCCTTGGTGACATTTCACCTCTGGCTCACCACCCTGCAAGACCGGCTCTACTTCAGACTTGGGTTTCATTGCAGCAATAGAGTTTCCTCATATGGAAGCCCTTCCAGATCCCTCTTCTCCAGTAGCTGGCTAACAACCCAGTGGGCATCCTCTTCTAAGTCACCAGAGAGCCCACTAATTACGGCTCTCGTTGCTCCACTGCCAAGGGCAAAGAGAAAGCATCGCTCTTAGCTGCCTCTAAAGAATTCTGGCTCCACTGTAATTGGATCAGACGGGTCATGTGTCCAACTGCTCGCTGGCCTAGGAAGTCACTATAGGTGAGAGAGTGTGGGGCTGATATCCAGTCTTTGGGCCCAAAAGATGTTTTTCCCGGAAAAGAAAATGAGTGACAGGCAGAAATGACCACCAAGAGCCCACCGAAGGTGCTTAGCAACACAAGAGCCTTGATTAAGACATCATTCCTGTCTTGAGTTAAATGGAGTGCTTCTTAAAAAAAAATAAAAGCCGTGGTTTTCATCAATTTCCAGACTACCAATAGGAAATGTGCCCTGACAGGCTTATTCAGACTCTTCCTTCAAGCGTGTCTTTTCAAGGTTTCTAGAGATTCAAAACATCTTTATTTCTCCCCTCACCCCATGATTCAAGAACCGGGGTGTGTGTGTATGGAGGGGGGGTATTCAACAGGGAAACTCACACTGTGATAAAAGAGGCAGCCCCTCCCCCCGTCATATGATAACCTTCAGTTGGGGGCCAATGATACTGCTGCCATGGGGATACCCTGTTGGGTCCAGCCTGACTTGTTTGAACGTTCCAGAAAAGGGGAGTGGGGATTGAGGAAAGAAATAAACAAAAGACAGAAGAGAGAGTTGGGAGGGCTTCCAGTGAACACTGTAACAGCTTCAATTTTATTATTCATAGCCCTTATACACACCAATCAAAAGGGGAGGGGCAAAGACTGCCTCTCATGATGCAAGGAACAGACAAGCCTAATTACCTCCTTACATCTCCAAATACCCAGTAACCACGTTCCCAGTCAAACATCCTCTTGTCTGGTCTTTGAGTAGCAAGACATCCAGTAGACACACTTTTGGCCAGATATCGTGCCTGTTATTTGTCCTTGAGGATCCTGAATAGGTTAGTTATGAGCCCTCGGAACTTTAGTCAAGATGGAACTGATTCAAAATGGTGGGCTCCAACAATACCCCAAACCCTTTTATCTACAGTTAGGTCCCAGTCACCCCTGGGATCAGAGTGTCTTGGGTTTCAAAACTTCACTGTCTTAAGGATTGATTTCATTAGCATTCAAACACCGGGGGAAATACTTCCCAAATAAGTGAATGATTTACTTTGGGGCTTAGGATCCAGAAGCCCAGATGTATCACTGAATATTCTTTAAAGATATTTGGTGGTGACAGAGATGCATCCCATTGGATGAAAACAGGGTGGGGGTGAAGTCTGAAGGGTTTGCTTTCTTCACTTAGTATCAAGTCAGTATTTAAAAATCAAAGCCATTCTTAACTCCCCTCTTTCCTGGGTATTCTTGAGTCAAAGAATGTTTGGAACTTGTGGTGGCTGTAAGTTCCAACACAATCCACCCCCCAGCTTCATACTTCAGAGTGACTGTAAGGTCCAATGCAATCCACCCCCCTCCCAGCTTCATACATCTGGGTGGCTCTAGTCCAATGCAATCTGTCCCCCCAGCTTCATTTCCCCCTTCCTTACAATGTCTTGAATTTCTACCGATCTCATGACCTTCACTTAAGTCTCAGACTAGAATATTCTCCTCTTCCTCCAGCTCCACTCTGCCCAGACCACATTTATTCCATCCCTACCCAACCAGGTCAAAGCGTTGTGGGTTTATGTCCCAACAGCCTTCATCACGGTTATTCATGTGACAATATCACCTATGTATTCCGGTCTCATGACAAACCGTATCTGAAGCAGTGCGGGGATCAAAGACAGCTCTGTCCAGCAACCATGGTTTCCCAAATGCCCAACAGAGAGAGAGGTTCATGGGTCAGCCATGGAAGAAATTCTACCGCTATTTCCTTGATCCACTTCAGGTGCCTTGCAGCAGCTTGCACCATCTCCCCAGCACTCTTATCTTCATGCCCAACATCCTATAGCGCTTTGCCTCTCCGCAGAGCTCCTCGTCTTCAGCCAGTGGCCCAATTCTACCACAGTAGCCTCAACAGGGTGGACATGAAGGGTCGTTCTCCCTGGACAGGGGAGAGCAAGGTGTCAGTTGAGGACAGAGATCCCTTTGCTAATTCACCCAGAGCCCCTGAGCAAACGTCCTTGTCATTTCAGTCTATCTCATCCTCCCTGTTTGCTGAAGATGGAGCTGATGTGTGCTCTGTTTGCCGCTTAGATAAGAACCTGCTACTTGGTTGCTCGCCGTGAACATCTGTTGAGTAAATGAAGACATAAAGATGAGCCCCGCGTAGCCCTTGCCTCGAGGGACTTGGAGTCTACTGGGAAAGGAAGCAAGCAAAAAGAGCATTGCCCAGTGGCTCGGTGATTGATAGGCTATTCTGCAGCAAGGATGAAGGAAGGTTTCTTAGCTGACAGGTACAGAACAGAACCTGTCCCCTGATGAGACCCCTTGCTGGCCTTGGTCAATTACCCTTAATGTCAGCACAAGCCTCTTCCTTCATACCTGAAGTAAATGTTGTGTGTCTGCCTGTGTCTGTGTATGTGCATGGGTGTGTAGCTCTGCGGGTGTGTGTGTGAGGGGTGAGGTGGGTTTGTATACACACATATGTTTGTATATTCATGTGGAGGCCAGAGATGGTCACCTTCAATTGTTGTTCCTCAAGAGCCATTTCATGTTTGTTGAAATCGAGTCTCTCGTTGACTAGGCAGAATGGCCGTGTGATTTCAGGGATCCTCCAGCTTCCATGCTGTAGTCTGGAGTCATAGCATGAGCCCCCACACCTAACACTTTTACCTACTTTTGAGGCTCAAGCTGAATCCTCTACAAATTGAGCTATCTCCCCTCAGCCCAAGTTTGTAGTGTTCCCACGTGAGGACCAAAGACTTTTCCCAGAGGCCCCAGGGACTGCCGTCTGCAGGGCTGCCTGTTTTCAGCAGCCAGGGCACATTGAGAGGATGAAAGGGCACACACAACCCACGCTGAGCAGCTACTGGGAAGGGGTATAAAATTCTCTGAAAAGTAGATTATTTTTCTTTGTAACTGTGAGTGGAGTTTGGCACAGTACAAGTGGCAAAGATAATAATTTGAATTTCCTCATGATTTCTTTTAATTTTGGATTTTATTAGGGAGGAATTATTCATTTGGCTTATACGCATTAAATTTTATTCAAGTCGTATGATTGCATATTAATAGAGTTACAGCTTTCTCGCTGCCTTAATGCTATATTTTCAAGGGACTTGATGAAGAATTTCTCAATTTTGTTATGCAAGGTTGTTTTTTTTGCTATCCTTTGCTTTGTTTTGAACTTCAGAGTCAATAGTCTCCATTTATTTCAGACCTCCAGAGACTCCTAGGCCATGGTGACTTACCTTCAAGGACATGCCCAAGGGTGCAGGGGCTCTGGGTGGCCAGTATTGTTGCCTGGTGGTCACATGTTGCCTCAGTGCACTTGATCAGATTTGGAAGATCAAGCAAAGCGCTTCATGTTTCAGCTGTTGCTCTGTCAGTCATGTGTTGATTTACTGTAGGGCATCCCACACTTTAGGAGCTCGGCTTTAATTGTCATGTGACTTTTCCTTGGGCAACTTGGGGCTGGAGAAATGGCTCAGTGGTTTAGAGCCTTGGCTGCTCTTGCAGAAGACCCAGATTCAACTCCCAGGACCCACATGGTGTCTCATAACCATCTCTGACTCCTCTGACCTCCATGGGCACCAAACATGCATATGGTGCACATACATGCAGCTCAAACACTCACTTAGAAAATAAAAGGAAATGAATACATTTAATAGAAAGGAAGCCCTTGCCCAACTTTAAAAAGAAAAAAAAAGGACAAAGTTACCAACTAAACCCTTGGGTGACTTAACAAAATATCTGTCCATTCCAACATAGATTGGGCTCCATCCAAGACCATCCTGGTGAAACAATGCGTTTATTGGGGTTCCTTACAGAAGTATTGATGACTTCTGATCAGCTGTGAGTCACAACCTACTGCAGCAATGACAACCAAGGGAAAACTACATCGCCCAAGAGTTTCTCTTAGGTCAGGGAAAGGCGTGGCCTTGGGAAGGTCTTTTGGTGATTGGCTTGCCTGTGAGCCTCTCCCCTCCCTCCTCCTCTGGTAAAGGTCCCGTCTCACTGACTGTAGGTATCCTGATTCGAAGCCACTGTCAATCACAGGCAGGAAGAAAACACAGCTGCACATCATTTATGTTCCTCTCCCCCAAGACTAGGCCCTGGGCTGTTCTGCTGAGCTGAGCCATGCTCGGGTGCTCTCTGCTGGACTTGCTGGGTGTCTGTAGCCAATGGGTGGCTTGCTGGGTGATCCCATGTGGTCTTGACTGGGGTGACTCGGCTCTGCTTTCTGGAGTCGCTCATCTTCCAGAAGGCTTGCCCAGGCTTGTCCTGGCTGAGGCAGGGGGCAAAGGAGAGCAGAAGGACAAATGAGCTGCAGATGTCGCATCCTTCCACCTTGAATTAGTCAACGGAAGCGCCAAGGCACCCCCAATCAAGAAGCACGGCAACAAAGTACCTCCTAATAGCAAGAGCAACACAATCACATGATAAGAGGCAAAGCATGGAAAAAGAGAGGAACTGCGATTAAACTTATCTGTGTTTGGCATAGCCTAGTAGAAAATGTAGATTGTGTGTCCTGTTCAAGGGGGCGTTTAGCCCCACCGTGAACAGTGACTCTGCTCAGACTGGGTTTGCTCCTTACAACCTCGTCACTGCCACCTTGACCTTAGGGCAAGGGTGCAAGATGTGCCTGGGCTGGACTGGCCTCTGCCACCCTCCGGTTGTGTGGGGTCGGTGTGCAGACGCTGCCCCTGCTGTAAAATTACCCTGTAATCCCTTTCTGGTGTCAAATGCCCAGGCTGTGACACTATGAATAAGGGAGTAACCCAAGACAATGGCAGGACAAGGGCATAGACTTTCCTTAGAACTTCAAAACACCCTTTCCCTGTTAGAGCATCATGCCATGTAGACACCCAAGGGTGCTGGAGGTGCCTGGAGGACTCCCTGGGCGTTCTAACCGATGCTTGAAAAAGGGGCTGCGCTGAGCCCCCTTCCAGAGATAAGACGGAAGTGTGGGAGGAGGCAGGGCCTCGGTGGACAAGGATTAAAGTGTCTCAGGGACTAGCTGGACTGTGAGCGGAGTCTCTGAGGACACTGGGGTATCTGAAACAGGACACTTTGGCCTAGGAAGGAGATTCTGTTCATGGAATTTCTGAGCCCAGATGGTGGGAAAATCCTCAGAAAAACTTGAAATTTGGGTCTTCACACTGAGCAACAGCTGTGGGGCTGGAACTGGAACCAATCACTGGAGGAGACCCCTGCGCTGCTTACCAAGTTTCCCCCACTCCCATCACGGAGGCCTTTACCCCCTTCCGGGGGGGGGGGGGGTGAGAGAAGTACTGACAAAAACCATTTGCTGAAAGGATTAAGTCGGGCATTCGTCCTGAAATCAGGGTTGACAGTCCGGGGCCAGAAAAGCAGAATGTGTCCTGTTTCCAGTGGTGACCTGATGGAGCCTCCTCTGACGTCACCCTCTGCACCTGCGTGGTATGGACTCCAAAGTCAGAGTTTGTAATTATTCTGACAGAGTGTGGACTGGATCATCTTTTTAAATTATGTATGAAAAGCCAATTAAGAGCCTAATCCTGCTTGCATGGGACAGGCCCACTTAGAGGAACAAACTCTCCCGCTGCCATCCAGGGCTTCTGTTGCTCTGTCATGAACGAATAAGGTAATTGCGGGAGAGTCCTCTGGCAGGCGGCATTCTCTTCGTGCTGGTTTTGAACCCGTACCTAGGGCTTGGGGGAAATGGCTCAGCTGGTAAAATGCCTACTGCACAGCAATGAGGATCCTAGTTCTCATCTTCATCACCCACCTACATCCAGGCAGGGTGCTGGGAGTAGAAGAGGCCAGCGTTGGTGGGCTGGAGACAAG
>NC_022033.1:3868193-3897783 GCF_000317375.1 Microtus ochrogaster | reverse complement strand
GAAGACACCAAACATTAGCCTCTGTCCTCCACAAGGAAGACACCAAACATTAGCCTCTGTCCTCCACAAGGAAGACACAAACATTAGCCTCTGTCTTCCACAAGCATGTGCGTGGACCCACACGAATATGTACACACACCTCACACAAATAACAGCAACGCTGATGATGATACTGTATGTAAAGCCCCAGCGATGACTACCCACAGTGCATCCCTACCACAAAATCCTTCCCACTCATATGCAGGCTGAGGAGGAGTTGAGGGACTCACTTCCATCTTTTAACATGTAAAATGGGGGAAGCTAAGGGACTATTAGACCTCTTGCCAAAAGGTAGCACCAATATGAAGATGAAGGTACCTAGAGATCACAAGACGATGAAGGATCCCATCCTAGACCTTCTGGCCAAGTCCTCGTGATGTCAGAAGACAGATGTTTAAGATCACATATTGCTACTGAAAGTGCAATCGCTGCACACAGGGTCTGAAGGATAAACAAGCCTAGGCAGGAGGAAGCCCAGACGGCTGTGGCATAGGGTGAAGGCAGGAGGAAGCCTAGACAGCTGTGGCATAGGGTGAAGGCCCATCCTGGAGGGCCTGGGTCACACGCACCTGCTCGTGCTCAAAAGGAAAGGGAAGTGCATGAAATGAGGGACACCTCACTGCGCGTGAAGACACGAGCCTGTAATCCTAGGACTCAGAAAGCTGAGTGATAGACTTCAGAGCCAGCCTGTCTCAAAACAAACCAAGTAATTAAGGCCTAAATGTTTTCATCAGAAATAGCAATTTAACGTTAGTTGGAATGGATCCGTCTACCTTGATTTTGACATTGCAGTACATAGATAGATGGATGGATATAGATATGAATATAGACATAGATATAAACATATGCATTTAAATTGCATGGGGGCAGGCTGAAGGGGTGGAATGTGCTCCGAAAGCAAGAGCCAGGAGTGAGCACACACTTTACAGCTGAATTGATAGTATAAATATAGTATAAGAGACCAAGTGGGCTGGTATCTTAAAGGCTACTGGCTGAAGGAGCTCCCACAGCAGGGTGGGGGTTGGAAAATGACTCAGTGGTTGAGACAATTGCTGCTCTTCCAGAGGACCTGGGTTCAATTCCCAGCACCCATGTGGCAGCTGACAACTGTCCACAACTCCATTTCCTGGGAATCTGATACCCCCCTCTGACCTCAGCTTATACCAGGCACACGTGGTGCCCAGACATACATGCTACCAAAACAACCTACACATAGAATAAGTTTTTAAAGTTTAATTTAAAAAACCATATGATAACCCATTAATATAAACAATGTTATCCCTTTTCTGTTGGTTAAAAAATAAGTAAATAAACAAACAAATAGAAAGGCAAAAAGAAAACCTTCACCTTAAACCATCCCTACTGGGCTTGGTCCTAAATGCCCCAGCCTTCCAAATTGTGAGAAAATACATTTCTGGATTTTTGGTTTGTTTTTTTTTTTAATGTAGACACATATTCACAAAATGGTTTCATAGTTAACAAATAAAGTAGAGCGAATCCAAAAATTTAAATTTCAGATGAAGAATAAGTAAAATTGAAGTATCAGTATGTTTCATGCAGTAATTGGGACATATACTGAGTAATCACTCACTGTCTGAAATTCAAATTTAATGGTGGCCTGTGTTTTTAACTGGCAATTCTAAATCAAAAGGACCCTGTTCGTCATAACATGAGAGACATCTGTCTCCTGTATGCTTCATCCTTCCTTCTCTAATGAAAAACACATCTTTTTTTTTTTTAGTACTAAAATTTATTTTGGCATTTTTAACCCCAGCACAGCACAGAGGGAGCTGTCGCTCTCACGTTGTATGGGCAGAAATGCAAGCTGAAAGGATCCGTATTGGAAACAGTTTGCCAAAATGATTGAAGTACTCAAAAATTCTCAAACTCCAACTTTTGATTACAAAGATATCAGCCAGGTTACTTAATATTGTAAAATACCTAGGAGCAAGCACTGCTAAAGTAACAGCAATAATCTGACGGCCTCCTCTGACTTCTCCAGCTAGAAGCCAGGCATACTGTGATGATCGGCCATGAAGGTTCACCTGACATGGAAGGAAAGAGAAAGAAAGGAAGGAAGGAAGAAAGGAGGGAGGCAGGGAGGGAGGGAGGAGGGAGGGAGGGAGGCAGGCAGGCAGGCAGGCAGGCAGGCAGGCAGGCAGGCAAGCACCATCTTCTTGGGTGGTGGCCTTAGAAGGGCATTCCATAAGTGAGTGTTACAGAAAGAGTTTAGTCCTAGGCCAATGCTGGCCCCTCTGCAGTCCAAGACACCCGGGAAGTCTGAATGGCAAAGCTGTGGGATTGGAGGATTGTCCACTCTCTGACTCGGTTTCCTATCGTGTGATGCAAGATGACAGTGACCCTTTTGCATGGTCTAGTGATGCCATCTAAACAAAATAAGGCATCTGAGTGCTTGGCCAGGCACCGTGAAGCAGGAGTCATCGGGAGAAACAAGATGAACAGATGGGAAGGAAAGAAGGCCTTTCCTAACACCCCATAGGAAAGAGGTCTGGTTTCGCGTTGCTCTCTGGGTTTTGGGAATGCCCCCAGGTTAGGCCAGGCATCCCAAAGCGGTTGTATCTGCAGAGCGTGAGCCGTGAACCCGTGTTAACGACTGTCTGGTTAGGGCACATCTGCTGTGGGGGGAAAGCTTTGCTGGCTGCGGAGGACATCTGTACTCAGCATGGCGGCCCGGGGCGTCTGCCAGAGAGTGGTTGGAGAGATGGAAGCTGATGAAAAGAAAGTCTTCCAGGCAATCCTTCAGACAGCTCGACAGACCCTGGAGCCAAAAGGACCTCCTGTCCACAATTATGTAAAACACACCGGGTGCCAGACCTAGGGCTGGGCCAGGGCTCTGAAGACAGCGCTCCTAGAATCTGGCTCTATGGGTAGACGTGTCTAGAAAGCCCATTGCAGGGCATCAGAGCTCTGAGAGGTATCGAAGCATGATGGTGCCCTAGCATGGCAAGCTATTCTGGAGCCTGCTGGCCCAGGGAAAGTATGGTCAGAAACAAACCCTGGCTCTGCACTGAGTGCCTGATGGTCAAGGCAGGTTATTCAACCTCCTGGCGCTCTGGTATTCTTGTGTGTGGTTTTTCTGAGGTAATGCAGCCACTGCCTCCTTGGTACCATTATTCAGCCTTGGTGTTCAGGCATCAAGTGGGAAGGCTTCTCTGGAGAAGGAAATCTTGACTGAAAACTCAAAAGATAAACTGGTGTGTCTAAATAGAGGAGGAAATTCACACAGGAAAGGGAGGGAGCGAGGGAAAGCAGACATGTAGGCCAGTGCTCCTAGAACTTGAGGATGGAGAGGCGTGTGCATGCGTGCCTGCCTGTGTGTCTGTCTTGTCTGGATGTGTACAAAAGGGACAGGCAACTGTGACCACATGGAGTACAGGGTGAAGGTTTCAGGCTTTTCTAACAAGTCAGGGGACTTAAAGTCAAGCCTAGTTTCAAAGCAATGGACATACAGAGGGAAGGAGACAGCTAGGTTAAGACTTCAGGAAGTGTTAGGGTGTGGGTGGGTTAAGGCAGAGTCCCCAGAGTTGCAAGACAATAGCCTAGACAGACAGGAGGTGACCTTGTGAAAACTGGAGGAGGCTGCCCCACTAGGCCTCCAGGCTACTCAGCACGCTAGGACAGAAAGCCTCCTCAGGAGAGATGTCCGGCTGGTGGCCACTCTCCTGTCTCTGTAGGGTGACACTGGCTGTCACTGAGCTTGGGTGTATGCTGAGTACAGTCTGTCCAAGAAGGCTCTAGGGCCTTGTCAAGCAGAGCCCCCACAGTTTTCTGTTATATGAAGTGCCGCCGGGGCATTCATGAAGACAATGAGCCCATCATCTGACAGAGAAGCTGTGATTTAGAGGAAGCGGCAGACATCCCTACAGATGGCCCTGGGTTTTGTCATGTGGCCTTCTCTCATCTGGGCCAATTCAGCCCCCCTCCCAACATATGGCTGCACCATGGAGAAAGAACATGAGGACAAGGAGCTTTGGGTGTGTCATCAGGGTGACAGTGGCAGTGGCATCAACATCTGCTTTGTGTTGGCCAGTTGTCATCTCTGACAAGAGCTGGCCTTGCATATGGGCAGCAGACTGTAGGGTGTGGGCTTGGAGATTGATCTATAGACCAGCCCCTGACTGCTCAGACGTTGTTGGTTTGAGTGACTCTCCTCCGGCTGACATACCATAGGTGAAGAAGCCCAGGACAGGGAAGGAATCCTGAAGGACATCTCAGGTTGCCTTTGACCTTGAGACCTTTGACTTCATTCTGCCTGAGTTTCAGAGTCAGAGTCTCCTGCAGCCACCCAAGCTGCTCTCGATCATCTGTCTGTCCTTAATAGTTCAACTGCAGAGTTAAGTCAAGGTGAAAAGCAGAGAAAAGGGACAAGTAACAAAGATGAGCGATGAAGAGGTCAGATGACGCCCCACCAAGTCTGACTCCACAGTCTTGACATGAAGCATCTAGTTCTTGGAGGCCAAAGATGCTACAGTCCTGGGCAGGGTGTGGTCCTGTCCATCACCGACCCATCATTGTCTCAGACCCCACCCATCACTGTCTGGGCTCCAGTTTCCCCTGCAAATGGGTCTGACAAGTTATCGGCACTGGGTGGAATCTCTCCCTGGGAAATAAGTTCCTCGGGTCTGTCCCAGTCTTCAGTCTTTTCCTTCTACCAGCATGAGATTCCTGGGGAAATTATAGTTTTGGTGGGGGTGTGGGGGGGAGGTCCATTGTCTCAGTAGTCTGCCTGTGGAAGGGAAGGATGCATGTGTGTCTTTAGAACACAAGCTTGGCCCTTCACTGCTCTGTCCTCCCGAGTGCTCTAGACCATCATTGCTGACCCAGGAGACTGTGTGGCCAGCCTATGTATTTCAGGTTGGTAAGCAGCATCCTTGGCCAATTGTTACATCCAAAACTTGCTCCTGATATTGCCAGATATCCCCTTTGAGGTAACGTCCATGGCGCCTTAGAGAGAAACTCAGAAATATTCTGGCTTAAGCCTATCATCAGACATGAATGCCCTTAAAACATGCTCTCAGACTCTGTTACCTGCCAGGGCCAAATTGGAAGCAAAGGTCACCTGGAAACTGACTTGTCTTCCTATCTGAGTCCATCTGACTTGGGTTTTGTTCCATTTCTGCCTAGGCGAGCTTGGGAAAGGTGTTTAAACAAGCTTCCAACACCTTTGTGTGCCATTGTCCCAAACCTTGGGTCATATTCAGGTGGAGAGCTTAACCAAAGTCCAGGGTCTTTGAGTGTTTGGGGTAGGGGTAGGGAATTCAGGCATGGGGGGGGGAATCAAGAGCTGGGTAGACTCCATAGCATGGGTCACTGTTAAAGACAAAGGTATCCAATTCCATTGAAGGATGCGTGTTCTTAGCAGAAAAGGCAGGGACATGTTGCAGACACAAAGTTGGAGGCAGACTGGAGTGGTGATGTGCTGACAGGGGAGGGTACAGACTGAAGGGTGCTGCAGCCCCTGGAGTGGAGAGAGACGTGGCTGACAAGAGGCTCTATTCCTAAGGACCCATAGGAGGAAGCAGCTCAACCTGCTCCATGACTCTGGATTTCCACTCCCTGGATGATAGGAATCTGAAGTCTGAGTTAAAGCATCCAGGTGAGGAACAAGCAGCACAATTTATTCTCTTATTTTCATTTAAGGAGGGTCTCATGTAGCCCAGCATCTTAGTTAGAGTTTCTATCGCTGTGAGGAGACACCACAATCATGGCAACTCTTATGAAGGAAAACCTCTAATTGGGTGGGTTACAATTTCAGAGGTTTAGTCCATCATCACGGCAGACATGGAGGCATTCAGGCAGATATGGGGCTGAAGAAGGAGCTGAAAGTTCTACATCTCGATCTCTAGGCAACAGGAAGTGAACTGTCTTCCACACTGAGCATAGTTTGAGCAAAGGAGACATTAAAGCCCACCCACACACACACCACGAGACACTTCTTTCAAGAGAGCCACAATTTCTCCAGCAAAGCCACACCTCCTAAGAGTGCCACTCCTTTTGGGAATCATTTTCTTTTAAACCACCACACCTGGGCTGGCCTTGAACGACTTGTGTAGCCAGATTGGACCTTGAACCTCTGATCGCTCCACCTCTACTCTCAGAGTACTCTGGTTACAGGTGCACACCATCACATCCTGTTTGAGCAGTGCTGGGCTGAAGGGGCAGAATGTGTTGAGTGCCAGATGATGATGTAACTCACAAAACAATCCCACACCAGTTCAGAATTATGAATAATAAAAGAGTTATTTATTTAAGGGGAAAACTTACAGATCACTGTCCTAGACAACAGTCCTCTGCAAGAATAGGAACAGAGTCTAGCAGCCGGAAGTGGGAGCTAGAAGCAAGAGAGCTGGTGCATGGTGACCACTGCTTTTACAGTATAAGAGACCACGCCCAAGTGGGCTGGTATCTTAAAGGCTATTGACTGAAGGAGCAGAAGGTGCTTCCACAGCTGTGCTGGGAATTGAGCCTAGGGCCCTGTGCCTGCTAGGACAATATTCTTCCAACAGAGCCACATCTATAGCCTCTCTCAGTGCCTTTTGTCATAACATCAAAACAACCCAATGACAGAAAATATGAGTTACTGAATATGTTCAAAAAACTGTTGAAAACACTGTATGTCTTAGTTCCTTCAATGCAGCCATGAGGAGACACCAAGACTTCTAAAGAAAGCATTTAATGGGGGCCTTGCTTACCGTTTCAGAGGGTGAGTCCACAGCCATCATAGCAAGGAGTATGGCAACACACAGGAGGGCTACGGTGCTGGAGACGTAGCTTAGAGCTTCTACAAGTTGAAGGCAGAGGGAGAGGGACTGGGACTGGTGTGGGCCTTTTAAAGCCTCAAGATCCACTCCCAGGACACACCTCCTCCAACAAGGCCACACCTCCTCATCTTTCCCAAAAATAATTCCACTGACTTCAAACTAAAGCATTCAAATAGATGAGCCTGGGGGGCCATTCTCATCCATACCACCACGGTGTCATCAAAACACTGACCAGGAGTCATTCCCACTGCTATTCACAGGAACAAGGCTCCCTGCTCCCTGCCTTCAAGACACTTGATTTTGTGTGGAGGCAGGAATTAATGTAACCACACATACACTTTTTCGATTTTTATTTCTTTTTGCTTTTCAGAGACAAGAGTCAAACGTAGGACCTCGTGCATGCCAGACAAGCAGTCTACCAGTCACCTGGGGCCATAGTCATGAGCACATTTCTTAAACATGTCTTAGGTTCTGGAAAATGTTTTAAAGGAAAAAACAAACTTGTCTGACACAGGCAGAAGCAAGGGAGCTCAGGAAAGGTACTTCTTCCCCGTATGCTTTGTCTTGAGAGGGAGTCTCACATCTCTGACTGGCCTCAAGCTTGCTGTCCAGCTGAGTATCCCTTGAACGTCCATCCTCCTGCTGCCTCCTTCTGAGGGCTAGGATTACAGCTGTGCATTGGCATGCTGGGTTTTATGACGTATAGTGTCTGCATGCAGTTTCTTGGGTTCTCCAGCCTGCTCCTGACCTGGAGGACTGCTGTGTGGATGTCTGGGAACACATACTCACCCCAGACAGGGCACCCCAGACCAAGGAAACTTCCCCCTAAGTCTGGCTGTGGGAAGCAGCAAATGGGACGAGACAATGGGACGAGAGAGCTGCTGATGTCAGAGGATACACGGTCCAGCCAGGCTCTCTAATGCTACCCTTAGCTTGCCACGTGGTCGTCTTAGATAGGGTTTCTATTGCTGTGAAGAGACACCATGCCCACAGCAAGTCTCATAAAGAAGAAAAACATTTAATTGACTTACATTTTCAGAGGTTTAGCCCATTTTCATCACGGAGTGACATGGTGGCATGCAAGCAGCACAGGTGCTGGAGAAGGAGTTGAGAGTCCTTTTATCTTGACTCGCAGGAAGTGGTCTGTATCACTGGGCATGGCTTGGGCATATATGAGAAACCAATGTCCTCCTCCACAGTGACACACTTCCTCTAACAAGCCCATCCCTCCTAATAGTGTCACTCCCTTTGGGAGCTTTTTCTTTCAATCCACCACAGTGGTCATGGGTCAGTTTCTAGGCCAGGGGCTACCAAGACTTTTAGTGGAACTATTTAATGGTGTTACGAATACATAAAGGGAATTCTCCAATACTGTTACAGGGGAGAGCAAAGACTTCCACAGGCATAATGATATCCAGAGCCATATTTTCTTGAGGTGATGTCAACAAACATCAATTCATTTCAGATAGGACACCAGCAAGAGAACAAAGCCATCATTCTGCTAAAATTCAGCTTGAGGAGCCATGAGTTTATTGGATTTGCTTAGAGCACATGGGGAGGGGTTATTTATAGGAGGGTGGGTGACCCCAAGCAGCTACATCACTGCCGAGTCCCACCCCATCATAGATGGCACCTCATAGAGTTGCATCATGGACCCCTGCTTGTTAGTCTTCAGGCTTGCTATCTACCCTAGTGTCTTCTGAGTTCACTTGCACAGGGTGGGAGGTGGAGTGGGGGTTGGGGCAGAAAGAACTAATAGCCCCCTTCCTTCTTTCTGTCAGGGAGTATGGATAGCTCTGTTATTGTTATCATTACCACAGACCACTGTATTGCTTTGCTAATTAGTATCGTGGTTACCCAGCCAACGAATTTTCTACCCCAAGATGGCAATGAGGTGAAAATATTCTGCCAGAGGATAAACATCATTCTATACCATCTGGTTACTTTTGGCTGTGTGCCTTCTCCTGCTCTCACAATAGCAATGAGACTATGTGGCTTCTCCCAACTGTTCCTTACCCTTGAGTGCTAGCGAGCCTGTGACGCTGGTCAATAGAATAAGTCAGAATATATTACTGGTCATCCTGGCATCCCAGGAAGCAAAAGGTCTTCCCCATTGCCCTGAGAACTAGCCTGGCCTTACCTGCAAAGGACAAGGAGCCCCGTGGAGAGTACACCAGTCCCAGCAAGGCTACCACAGCCAGCTGACAGCCATCCAATAACCAGCCAAATCCCATACATGTAAGATGGTGAATTCTATCAGAGCCTTTCTTCCAAACTGCAGCTGGCCACTGACTAATGAGCAGATCTAGAGATCTGAAAGCCTGCTGACCTGTGTAGCCTCATGGACAATAGGTGCTTGGTTCATAAGCCATATGGACATGTTTGTTACCCAGCAAATGCTGGCTGGTACACAACAAATGGGCTCAGAGTAAGGTGAGATAGAAAGACAGGAGAAGTTATGGGGACACAAGAGAAGTCATGATAAAGGGGGTCTGACTTGTATGTCCTCCTGACAGAATCAAAAATCTTCAGACATGACTGCCGAGTCCACCGTCACCCATGGAGACAAGAGACATCTTTAGTGATAGTAACTAAACCGCACTTACTTGGGGCCAAACGATATGACTGAGTTTCTACCCTATACCTGTTATCCCTGAAACCCAACAGCTCCCTTCATACATAAACGGCTCAGAAACAGCTCTTTAACTTCTAAAAACCTTGCTGCAATCTGCATTCTCTGAGCAATGTTAAAGTAGTCTTGGAGGGTCTTAGCAGCCCTAAAAGATGGAAGTTGAGAGGCCACCGAAGTCACATTAATCCCCACTGTGTAAAAGCGCCTGATTGTCACTCTTCCTTGAGAAGCCCACCCCCACAGTGGGCACCACTTTTTTTCCTGAATGCCTTTCTTCATCTTATCCTCTGTGTTTAAAAAATGTCTTCAATAAACTCCAGAACACTTGTCCTGTCTCATCCTAAAATTGTTCTCAGTAGTGAGGCCACAAATCCCCATTTTGCCTGAATGGAGGTCAGGAAGGAAGAGAGAGCTTTTCTCCAGGCTCCCCTGGAGGAATGGTATGGATCTGTGCCACTGTGTCCATTCCTTGTGGCCAGAAGTTCTCTTATTTTACCAGTGTAAAAGCCTGTACATAGATCCTGATCCTCATGGACCCAATCCCTGTGCTACTGCAGCCGGGGTAGCAGCCTTAAAATAGGAGACGAAGAAGTTTCTGGTTCTGACTGTGTGGCCAGAGCCTCTTCTGAGTTCCTAAGCTGAGCAGCAAGAGAACATTTAGACATGTCTGCCACATAGACTGTGTCTTAGCACCTCACGGGACAAACAGATTGGGCTTCAGCAATGTGAGAGAAGAGAGAGACAGTGAGTCCAAAAGCAGCTCTGACTGGAACAGCAGCAAAGCCCATTTGGTGGGACTCTGGTGTCTGTGAAGACCTCAAGGCCCCCAGAAACCTCAGCTCTAGGCTAAACACAGAGGCTGTCACTCAGGGGTTAGGTTCCTCACCCAGTATAGTAGTTTGAATAAGAATGGCTCCCATAGGCCCATAGATATGAGTCCTTAGTCACCAGGGAGTGGCACTCTTAGAAAGGATTAAAAGAATTAGGAGGTGTGGCCTTGCTGGAGGAGGTACATCACTGGCAGTGGGCTTTGAGGCTTCAAAAACCCACACCAGGCCCAGTCACTCTTCCTCTGCCTCCAGTTTGTAGAAGCTCTCAGCTACTTCTGCAAGACCATAGGCCTGCCTGTCTGTTGCCATACTCCTTGCCCAGATGGTCGTGGACCCATCCTTTGAAACTGTAAGCAAGGGCCCAATGAAATGTTTTCTTTTATGATGTGGGAATGTCTTTATCTATCTGTTGCTTTCATTTGTTAATTAATAAAGAAAGTGCTTGGCCTTTGATAGGACAGAAAATTAGGTAGGCGGAGTAAACAGAACAGAATGCTGGGAGGAAGAAGGCAGTGAGCCAGACACCATGCCTCTCCTCTCCAGGCAGTCGCCATAGCTCTCCTCTCCGAGATGGACACAGGTTAAGATCCTTTCCGGTAAGCCACCACCTTGTGGTGCTACACAGATGATTAGAAATGGGTTAATCAAGATGTAAGAATTAGCCAGTAAGAGGCTAGAGCTAATGGGCCAAGCAGTGTTTAAAAGAATACAGTTTCTGTGTAATTATTTCAGGGCACAAGCTAGCCAGGCGGCTGGGAGCTGGGCGGGACACAGCCTGCCCCTCCATCAACACTTTTATAAGTTGCCATGGTCATGGCATCTCCACACAGCCGTAGACTAACACCCATAAGCAAAATGAGATTTATTTGGTTCACTTACAGGATGCGGTCCCACAGGCTGAGGTGTGGTTGAGTCCATGAGGCTGGATGTCTCAGCAGTTTCAGTCTGGTGCTGGAGGCCTGGAAGATTCCTAGAGAGCTACTGGTCCTCATTCTACACTGGAGTCCCTAAGAATAGTTCGAACACCAGCGGAGGAGACCACAGCAGCCGAGTAGACAGACTTGCCAGTAAGAGTGAGCACAAGCAGGCAAGAAGCAAGGGTTTTTGCCTTTAACGTCTTTTATCTGCCACCCAGATAAAAAGTTGGGTGGGTATTCCAACTTCAAATACCACGATCATTGTGATAAGGTTTGCACTTGAAGATGTGACATCATGAGGGTCTAGTGGAGGGGAGACGGTCCTTATCCTTGTGACTGGAGAGGAAACAAAGAGGAGGAGGTGGCCAAAAGCAGCAAGAACTCACGCCAAGGCCTTGTGGCCAGGAGGTGCTGGGGATTTGAGAAGACTTTCTGGAGCTGTGACCAGCCAGTCGGTAGCAGTTATGCTCCAGGGGTCCTAGAAGCAGAGGTGTGGGAATTGTTGGAGGCTTCTGCCTAGGGCCCGAGGGGTGCAGAAGACAGGGATGTTGAGCCAGGCAACAGAAGACTGTCAGGGTGCAACGCCGATGTGGAAGAGCAAAGAGGTAGGATGAGGGCATTGTCCTAGGATCTAGGGCTCTTGCTATGGGGTGATGGCTGAGTCTAAGATGTGGGTTCAAAAGAAAGGGCATGTTGACACCACCATCACACACCTGCCACTCTGTAGACAGACATGGGCATCCTATAGTGCTAGCTCTTCACAGGGGCGTTAGTAACAGCGTTCTGTGACTGGTGATGTCTGAGGCGGGGGCCCTGGACCATAGGAGATGTGAGTCTCTCTCAGCCCTTGTCTGACTTTTCTTATGATACACCCTTTGGTGATCAGAAAAGTTGCCTTTGATAATTAACTTCCAATGTAAACCTTCCTGGGGCAGATGGTCTCCCCGCCCTTGTTGTTCCAAGATGAATGAGGTCAGATTGGGGGAGGGACAACTGTAGGGTGACAGCTTCCAGATGTGGGGGCAGAGCCCATTGGATTCCAGAGCCCACCAAATGGTGACCCACCTAGAGCCTTTTCTAAGGGAGATGAGTCAAGTGGCAAAGTGACAGGGCAGCAGCCAGGATCCCTGCTGGATGATACACTCCAAAGCAGAGAGACACCCCCCCCCCAGATACACTATGAGCCTCTTCTGCTACTAGTCCATGCATTGTGGAATGTGGTCCTCCAAGCAAAACAGCCTCTTTCCTCATAAGATCAGCTGTGCCTGTTTGCAAGAGTCCATCATGATTGATTGGGCTTGTTGAATGTTGATAGTCAGAGAGAGAGAGAGAGACAGAGACAGAGACAGAGACAATTGGGGGAGGGGCCTTGGATCATCACCCAAGACTGAGGCTGCTCCTCTCAGATTTCTGAATAAAGCTCTACCCTAACTGCCCATGGCCTGGGGAAGGTCCACTGAAGAGGTTTGATTCTATGCGTGATGAAGACTTTGCAGTCCAGCTGCTTTAGGCTCTTCCATGCTCCTGTAGGCAACCCCTCCCTCACACAAGCCCTGTAAACTCTCTACCTCCCCGGGATGAGCTTTATGAAAAAAATGTTGGCTTGTCACTGGGAACTTATCAGGAGACTTAGACATTATTTACATCCTCAGGGTTCTGGAAAATCCAAAGAGAAGATCTGGGGTAAAGAGGTTCTAATCCAGGCAGCATTAGAGCCAGAGAGGCAAGTATCTGAGGCCTGGTGGGCTTGGTGCTCCTAAATCCCACTTCAGGCTCTTGATGGCCTTCAGATAAAACACCAGCTCTGTGATGAGCCACTGAGGTTGGAACACAAATCGAAAGAAGGCTATTCGATGACATAAATCATGTAAACACTTTGCTGTCTGGAAGCAAAGCCTTGTGGAAGCCCTGTGTGTGGTCCTGCACTGATGTTGGATGTTGTCATCCCTGGGAAGAGCTGCTGGGTGCTAAATAGCTGCCTGTGTCCTCATTTCCTCCGTGGGAGATTGAGAACCTCTTCAGATTTATCCACAGAGCCTGGCCGGCTGGGGAGGAGGTTCTAGAGCCATACATAAACCTGTGCATGAGTGTGTCTCCTCTGATGGCTTTCTCCCATTGTTCCCCATACTCCTCTGACTTTGGGGTCATGTGATTTGATTTGAGTCATGTGGCTGCTGCTTCCACCAGTCACTTTTCCCTTAGCCCACTGATTTCCCTGAGCCTATGACAACTCTCCCCTCCATCTCAACCACACAACCAGATAGCACCTTCACCTCATCAGGGCTGAATTAGGTCAGTCCTCTGAGAAGGAGGTGATGATGGTGATGGCAGTTGTGAATGGTGGGGTGCTGATGGTGATGGTGATGGTAAGAATGATAGTAATGATAGGGATAGTAGGGATGATAGTGATGGTGGTGGTGATGATGATGGTAATGATGGTGACAGCTGTGGTGTGATGATAGGGATGACAGTAATGACGGGAATAGTAGGGATAATGGTGCTGATGGTGGTGCTGATGGTGGCAGCTAGGGTGCTGATGGTGATGGCTATGGTGGTGATGATAGGGATGACAGTAAAGATGGGAAGAGTAGGGATGATGGTGACGGTGGTGGTGGTGATGCTGGCAGTGACCGTGGAGATGATGGTAGGACTACTGAGGATAACGGCATGATGGTGGGATAATGTCAGCGGTAGTGAAGTTCCCGTCTATCCATCCATGCCTGCATCCATTTACCTACTTAGACACCACTAAATATCTACATAATGTTGGGAGGGTGTCTGTGGGGCTCAGTACGTGGCCTGTGGGGATGTGATACTGAAGCCCCCCAGGAAGTCCTTAGCTAATCATTCTGAGGGGTGACAATTTAAAAAATATCTATATTCTTGTACTCCATCTGGACAAGGGTAGTAGCAGAAGATTGGAGTCCAGAGGACGGAGAAGCCCATGGTCCTGAGGGCAAGCCATGCCAGGGCGATTGGGTAGCAGGGAGAAAAGTAATACTAGGGTGGCTGGCGAGTCAATGTGTGTAGTTTGGATCCATTCTGCTAGCAAGAAACTTTAGTGCAGGTCATAGCAGGTAAACTAAGTTTGAAGAGAGAAAGAAACAAACAAGAAGAAAGGCTTTATCTCTGTCGCCACTGCGGCAGGATCACAGTCCCGAGGGCTCTGAACGGTTTCGACTCTCTTTACCTAATGGAGCGTGGTAATA
This sequence comes from Microtus ochrogaster, assembly GCF_000317375.1. Classification (NCBI taxonomy): domain Eukaryota; kingdom Metazoa; phylum Chordata; class Mammalia; order Rodentia; family Cricetidae; genus Microtus; species Microtus ochrogaster. The sequence goes on along the minus strand of NC_022033.1, from coordinate 3,883,374 downwards.
ACTACGTGGGCGCCTATCTGGAGATCTTCCGTCTGAGGGATGCAGACACTGTCTTCCTCTCCAGGCGGGGAGCTGTTTATCCACTGTGCCTTAGCATAAGCGTGGGAGCGGCAGAGGGACTCAGGGCTGGCATCACCGGAATGAATCTGAGTCATTAATAATTCGCTCCCAGGAGGAGATGGTGAAGCTGATAAACTCCCTGGATGGTGAGACGCTTCCTCTGGCCTCTGCGGGAGCTAAAGCCTTATTCCGGTCTAGGTGATTTGATGATTTGTCAGATGACAGATGGGAGGTTCTGGGACCTCCTGTTCCAGCTCGGATGCAGCCCCTCTTCTCCTCTGGACTCTGACAGTGTGGCAGGTCATTTGTTTAAATGGTCACTTGAGGGGTTGGGGGGCTGGCTCGGTGGGTAAAAGGCTTGCTGTGCAGGCTTGAACACGTGACTCCAGATCCCAACAATCTCATAAAAAGCTGACACATGGCAATCCTGGCACTGAGGGTACGAAAGGAGGACCTTGGCCTCACCAACCAGCTGCATCAGCGACTGTAAGTTAAAGAGCAGCTGAGGAAGACACAGCCAACATTGACGTGTGACCTCTATGCACACATGCATGCTTGTGTGTGCACACTGACAGACACATATGCACATGTGAGTGTACATACACACACATAAGTCACAAGCTACTTTCCCTTATTATTTTTCTTTCTCTTATATTTTGATGCCTTGTTCTCCAGAAAGGTGCATGTTACAGATTTGAGGGCTATCACCCGATTGTCTTTCCTTTCCATCCAAAACAGCCTGCCATGAACCGGCCAGGGCCAATGCTGCCTTCTGTCTCCCAGTGACAACAGTGGACACCTGAAGGCCAGGTGCATCTTCAGATAGCATCTACATGTCCAGCTACCACTTTCCTCACTTGACAGTGGACATTTATAGAACTAAGGCTGGCCATCCTAGGGGAAGCGGGAGGAGAGGCAAGGGATGATTTATCAGAGAAGGAGGGTGGCAGGAAGGTGGAAAGCCATGCAGCCCTCATCCAGGACAGATGGATCTGAGAGGAATGGGGCGGGGGGGGGGGGACTATAGGAGCTGAAGTCTGATTGTGTGGTTAGAGAAAATAACATTTCCACAGTGACTAGCACGGACAAGTGGACCCTATGAGGAAGGTCACTCCTACGGATGGGCTCCTGCTCACACCTTTAGTTGTGGGGCAGCCTCGGGTGCATCTGGACATGTCATGGCAGAGGGACACGGGAAGGTAAAGCTCATCGCAGGAAGACAGTGCATCACAAGGCTCTGTGTCCCTGAATGTCCGAGACAGCCTCACCATCTGAGGGCCTCTTGATTGGCTTTTCCTGGGAAGATGGCCACAGAAATCTATCCAGCCTAAATAAGGCATCAGTGTTAGAGCAAAGGAATAACTAATCCCTCCCAAGCTTGCTTAGTGAACCAGAGAGTTGACTACATTACTTACAAGAACATGGGAGACTCCAAAACAGCTGAAAAGCCCACCAGGGCATGGTCAATGACTCAGGAAAGGTGTGTCTCCAGAAATCCCCGGGCTAGTGGTGCCTGGTCTCAACAATTGTTACTGTTTGTATAACCCTGGGGAGGGGCCTTGTGGATCTTGTAAGTTTTAGGAGCTTTCTGGAACTTTTATGTTTCATTTACTTCCTGCATCTTAAGGAGCCTCCTTCCTTCCTCAAGGAGGGAATGTTTTAATTTGGAGGAAAGAGAGCTACACATGCCTGTCAGGGAGGCAGCCATCTTCTCTCCTCACAGTCTCATGCCATGCACAAGCCTGACCCACACAAGTCCTCTGTTGTTTGTTAGCAGAATGTATGGCTGGTGTCAGGTCCGTGGTCTGAGTGGATGAAACCAGAAGTGCTCTTCTCTCTACCCCAGCTTTTCTGTATCCTTCCAAGCTTCTTGAGGTACCATTGGCTTTCTGCAGTGGTATTTCATTTGTATTTTAATAACTAAAGCTTGCCTGAGGATCAGAAAAGTAACACAGCAACACTAGCCAGCCTTACAGACCATGGAGCAATGACACACACCTTTAATCCCAGCAGCCACAGCACTAGCTTGCCATAGCAACCAGGTGGTAGTGGTACATGCCCTTAATCTCAGAACTAGAGAGATAGCTATCCTGCCTCCAGGAATCTCAGAATGAGACTGTGTCTGAGAGCTGTTTCCTTCCATTTTATAATCCTCTTTAGGGCTGGAATTAAAGGCATGCACCACTGTGACTAAAGGCATGCACTACCCAGTTTCTATGGTAACTAGTGTGGCTACTGGAATTTAATGGTGTGTGTTATCATAACCTGGTCTGTAAGACTGACCAATGGGACTGTTTTACTCTCAAATCTTCAGGCAGTCTTTATTTATTAAAATACAATTGAAATGCCACTACATTTTCTCTTTTTGTCTAAAATAAAAAAGGAGATTATAACTAGCATAAGAAAACTAGATACCATAAGTACAATATATATATATATATATATATATATATATATAATACATACAGGCAATAATTACATCAATGTCTAGTCCATTTGCATTTGAAAAATTCAGAGAAAATACTCCATATTTATCCTATCTTAGTGAGTCCAGGGTCTTATACCTAATTCACTATCCTAACTTGCTTCCTGAGTCTGATAAACTATAACTATCTAATCTTCAACTCCCTGAGAGACCCAAGAAGGAAATGATATTAACTGAGTAAGCAGGAAGTGCAAGCAAGCAACTTCCAAAAAATGTGAGTAATGACAGAAACATCTGGCTGCCTGGACAGGCACCCAAAGTTCCTCTGCAAGGTTGGGGCATCCTTCTTTGGCCTATGGGCCTAGCATATTCAACAGACTTCTGTGAAGCAGGATATTTTGTGTCCTGTTTGTCTAATTAGGACATCATAATGGCAGCAGTCAAGGCAGGGGCATTTTCTTGCACAGTGGCTTACTTTTGTCACAAAGAAAGTAAACTCCATGTGGATTTTCTTTAATACCTGTTATCTTCTCTGCAGTAGATTGGTGCTACCAGGAGCAGATATGTCTCATTGTCATAAAAAAGAAGAACCTAGGTTATTAAAATATCTTAAATGCCATATTCTATAGATCTCTGAAGTGTTTGAAGATAACCTATCTACCTAAATTATATCTTTGTTTGACCTTGAAAACATACTTAATATGACTACAAGTTCAATTATACTTAGTGATTAACTACTAACCTATATTTCTTTATTTTCATAAACATTTGGTAATAATTTTCAAGTACTAGAGATTTGCATTACATTGTTAAATGAGCTGTACAGGTACAATAACTTGAACAAGATTAGAAATGCATGTACAATACGTTTTAACTAAATTAATCTCAAATTTGTATCAATATACAAAATTTGTATGCAATATGCAAAAGTAAAACCAATATAAAACATTTAAAACTAATAGTTGCTTTTAAAAAGTGAATTCAATGATCTACCTTTTTATCTGATCATATCTAATACTCCCCTTTTCTTTTCAGAGTAGATTCAATAATCTACCTTTCTATCTTATCATATCTATATCTTTTTTCCTTTCTTTTTTTCTCCTTTCTTTCTTTCTTTCTTTCTTTCTTCCTTTTGTTTTTTGAGACAGGGTTTCTCAGTAGCTGTGGATCCTATCCTGGAACTCAGTCTGTAGACCAGGCTGACCTTGAACTCACAGAGATCCACCAGCTTCTGCCTCCTAGTGCTAGGATTAAAGGCTTGCACCAATACCTCCTGCTTCTCTTTTTTTAAAACAAGAACAACAACAACAAGAACCTTGAATCTAATTTCTTTTGTTTAGCTTTTCTCTTGACCATTATCCATAACAACTTGTAACCAACACATTAAACAAAAATAAGCATCCATAATCCATTTTTTTTTGGAAATGTGGGCATAGATTTCTAGGCTACTTCCTGCTGATTGGTGGCACTGATAATCTTATGGGGACCCAAAGAAAATTTAGGATTATGGTCAAGTCCTTACTGGAGTATTCTGTGAGGCTGGATCATTTTAGCCAGCAGTCTTGATGCTGTTCTGGATGTAGAACTGAGAGGAAACTGCAACAAATGTACTCTGAAGCACTGGGTCATCTGGACCATCCGTTCCAACTGGAGATTTTTCAGGAGGTCTTCCTCAATAAAACCTCATTTTTCTTAACCCAGAATAAATCCACAGCTTCTTACTTCCTGTAGAAATAAAAGCAAAACCTCTTCTCCAAAGTAACATATCTTTTTAATTAAATTTTGAAGTCAAGGCATTTTCAAAATATATAAATTGGATTAATCCAGAGGCATTTATAATCAAATGTATTTGAGCAGCTGTTGCTCCTTCCTCAGCAGTCAAACAATTCAAAAAAAAAACACAATAACATACACTATCCAGATACTCTGTGTATTTTCCATCTTTACATGGAAGCTAAGCTGGGGATGAGAACTGGGAGCATTAGTTTTTCTCCCAAACCCTGGTAGCTAGGTTTAGGTTCTGATTCCTAGAGCTGGAATTCCAATCCCGGCCCTGACCTGGGGTGGTGGCTAGCAAGCCTCAGGCAAATGGCTTTTTATACATTTGTGCCATAAAAAGTTATGTGCCAAATGAAGCGTGATTAATAAAAACTCAGGGTCAGAAATTGAGGTTCAACCCGAAGATCGGAAAAGCCAAACAGCCAGCCACTGGCTCTTGCCTTGACCTCAGTCTGAAAATGGCGATCCTGCCTCTAGGAATCTCAGAATGAGACTCTGTGTTGAGAGCTGTCTCCTTCCATTTTATAACCCTCTCTAGGGATGGGATTAAAGGCTTAAAGTATGCAGCACCATAATTAAAGACATGCACTGCCAGATTTCTGTGGCAACTACTGTGGCTTCTAGGATTAAAGGTGTGTGTCACTGTGCCTACTGGGGTGAAAGGTGTGTGTTACCATAACCTGGTCTGTAAGGCTGACGATTGGGACAGTTTTACCCTCGGATCTTCAGGCAGTCTTTATTTATTAAAATGCAGTTGAAATGCCACAACATCTATCTCTGAGCTTTGATTAATCGTGCTTCAGTTTTCTCTGCCTGATGCATGAGACACCAAGTCAAGAGGCTGGAACTCAGACCCCAGGCCTGCTGGAGTTGGCTCACACCTATGTGAGAACACTTGAACCTAAGTGGAGACTTGGCTGAGACACAGTGGTACACGTCTCTCTGCCTGCCCCGGAAGGATACGGTCGCCTCTCTGACCATGTCCACGTACTTAGGATGAAGCTGCTCCCTGCCCTTCTCTGCTACAGGACACACACTACTGTAGCATGTTTCTTCCAGCCTCTACCTGGAAATCCCACCTCTCTGGCATTTTTATTTTTTGATGTTCAATTTTTATTTTTTGTGTGCAATTGTTTAAATTAACAAGCAACAACAGATCAACACCTCCAACAGCAAACACCCGTTTTTGCATCACTGTGCACAGGCAAAGGTTAACTGGTGGAGCTAGGAGGGACAGTCCCCTTTCCCACACAGGCCAGTGGTCAATGATGGCCTGGGAGACCTGGGGAGGCAGGCCTTCTTTGGGACTTTCCTTTCAGAGAAGTCTCCATCCCTACAGTGGGTGGCCACTCAGAGAGCTTGGGGCCTCCAGTCTGTCTGGTGTGGGTATCTCTGAGGAAAAGCGCACAGAGAACAGTGAGCATCAAGCCTATAAGCCTTCAACTCTGTCGCCTCCCAGCGAGAACCTTGGGCAGTTTTTTCTTTTTTTTTTTTACCTCTCTTAACACTGGTCTGACCGTGAACTCCCCATAGGAGGCTAATACGAGCTGTATTTAAGGGCTTAGTATTGTTGTTGCTAGCACACATGGGTAGAAAGGAAGACACCACCCCCAGGGTCCTCCATTGTCACAGGTGTTATCTGCAGACTGCAGGACAATTGGGCGGATGAGAGGCTCGGGCACGTTTACCAGGTAACTCCTGGATCCAGGAAGGCTGAGAGGAAATGATGCAGCAGCCCCCTGACCCTCCATCCCCCCACTCCCCCATCTGGCTCAGCTACTGTGGAAGTGGGGGCTTGGGGGCCAGGGCCCAGGCTTCCTGGCCATTGTCTGTGAAGCGGATGCAGCCCTCTCCCCACCTCTCAGCCTCGTGGGGTTCTCCACTCCTGTGTATCTCGTTCTGTCTCTCCATTTTATCTCTGCGCCCAGGTACCAGGACTAGCCTTGAGACCCTGTGGATGTATCAGGGAACACCTTGGTATTTCCAGTAGTGTGTCCTGTAGCTGCTAGGTGGGTTCTGAGGTAGTTTTGGCTGGAGTTGCTCTCTGAAGAACTTGGGGGTCACATTGTAGCTCAGTGTTGAAACTCAAGACAGGACTTCTTGAGATGCTCCCCCAAGGCTGTATCCAGGCTACGGCTGGAGTGAAGGGTGAGAGCATCAGCTTCATGCTAAGCAGATACAAGCAGGCCTGTGCCCTGGCCAGCCCTTCACCAGAAGAAAAGAAGCCATTACAGAGCCTTCCCAGGTGAAGCCCTGGCCTTGTCACATGGTGGGAAAGCCTTGTCCCATCTGGAGAGCAAGGTATTGGAGGCCTCTGCCTTCCATACTTAGCTAAAATCACATCTCAACCTCCCACCTGGCAGCTGTGTGACCGGGCTGACCCTCTAGGCGTCCTGGTTCTTCGTTACTGTTATATAGGAGAACAGGGACCACTGGGAAGGTCAGACATCAGAACCAGAGCACAGAGAGCTGGCAGACATGTGGGCACACGGCCATGCTCCAAACCAACACCTAGTCCCATCTGTCAGACAAAGAAGGAAGTGGAGGCCCCGGAGGCTGTAGAGGGTGAACTGGGTTTAATTCCAGAGGAATGGCTCCAGGGACCATATCCTTGACGGAGAGCCATGCAGTGTACACAGAGGAAGGCAAACACCACTGTCACAATGTAGGTGGTTCTGGATCTTGCTTTGTGGCCCAGGAAGTCAGTGACAAGTTTCTCAGAAGCACTCTCTGTTTTCAGTGTCCTTCCCGGCTCAGGTGTGCCCTGGGCACCATCTTGTTTCCAAGTATTAAAACCAATGTCCCATCTGATTTCACTTGGTCCAGAAACTTTCCTTTGTTGTTCCTTGGTGATCCTAGCTCTCTGGGGATTCTGTATAACACATGTGTCACAGCACTTGGTACTCAGCAGTTAAGTGTACCAGGATCAGTCAGTGCATGGATGGATAAATGGATACATACATAGGTGGGTGGGTGGGTGGATAGATGCATGCATGATTGGGTGGGTGGGTGGATAGATGCATGCATGATTGGGTGGGTGGGTGGATGGATAGGTGCATGCATGCATGAGTGGGTGGATGAATAGATGAATTGTGCTTGGGTGGGTGTATGGATAGATGCATGCATGTATAGGTAGGTGGATGGACAGATGCTCATATACATGAGTGGTGGATAGATAGATGCAAGCATGTATGAGTGGATGAATAGGTGCATGCATGCATGGGTGGTGGGTGGATAGATGCGTGCATGCATGGGTGGGGGGGTTGATAGATGAAAGCATATATGCATGGGAGGACAGATGCATGCATGCATGCATGGGTAGGTGGATGGACAGATGCACACATACATGGGTATGAATGGATGGATAGCTGTATGCATGCATGGGTGGGTGGGGAAATAGATAGATGCATGTGTGTATGCATGGGTGGGTAGGTGGACAGAAGAGCACATGCATGGGTAGATGAATACATAAATACGTGTATGCATGGATGGGTGGGTGGATAGATGCAGAGATGGATGAAAGGAAGATGGATACATGACTTCATGGACAGATGGACGAATGGGTGAAAATAATGAATGAATGAATGAATGAATGAATGAATGAATGAATGAACTTGCTAGCTAGGATGTCAGGGGATCACTGTGTCATTCCTCAGAGGACACAAGCTTATGGAATACAAAGTCATTGCAAAACCTTGTTGAAATAAAACTGAGTGTCCTGATGGACATTCACTGTGGGCTAAAGCTGAAAGTGAAAGGCCCTGGGGGCCAGCACAGATACACAAGGGGAGCAAGCATCTGGCCTGGACAAGCTTTGTGAATTTCTAAAGGTAGAGGGAATTTGGGGGGCTAAAGCCATATGTTAGGCACAAGCAAGGCTATCCTTGGCAGTCAGCAAGTCACCAGCATGTGTCTGCTCATCACTTAAGCTTCAGAGGAACAAGGCCTTTGAACAGCAACGTCCTCTGAGAATGTGTGGCTGCCCTGTATCCAGCAGGGTCCCCAGAGAGGGAGGAAGCAGGAAGGCTCCAAGCCTGGGAAAGCAGCAGCCCCCTCATTCTTTTGCTGAAGCCTCATTTTTTTTAAAGGTGTTAAAAATTAATGAGCAAAATATTGAACTCTCAGCCTTGGCAACAGAAGGATAAACACAGGTGCACTTTGTCATGGTGACAGACTCGATGGCGTTCATCTCTAACAAGGCGGACATCACTGGAATGAGGGCACAGCCATCAGTTAAACAAATGGCTGTGCTGTGGTGGGCTCAATAGGCATCCAGCGCCAGAGCGGCTTTGGATGGGTGTTCAGTGACTTTTGAACTTTGGGGCATGTGGGGTTCACTATGAGCCCTAAAGCAGGAGGAGAAATCCTGCTGCAGGAGCAAACAGGAATTGCATCTCTTCCAGAAAAGAATGGAGCTGGCTGTGGAACTTTTAAATTTAGACTTTCCCCAGCTAAAGTATAAAGAAATCCCACATGCTCTTGATAGTATATCTAGAAATTAATCATAGGGAAAGGAAATACAATAAAAAGAAAAATGTACCCATCGTGTTCACCCTAAAGTTACATTTTCCAGAAACTTCCATATATGTCTCCACTCACTGGTTTGTGTATCTTATGTTTAATGCCTATGCTGGGATCATCTCATACATCCTGAGAGGCGTGAGCTCTCACCGCCTGGGTGAATCCGCAGGACATCTTTCCATCCTGCCTCTTGAAGTGTGGAGACTGAGTGGGGTCAACACCTCATCACCATGGTTTCCTCTTAGATGGGACGATATAGCACACAGCTCACAGAGAGCTCTGGTCCCTCTTCCACCAGAATGATGGTATGTCCTTGGCTCCCAGGTTAAGGACACTCCCACCCTAGTTCAAGCAATGTTTTTATCATTCATCCTCTCCATCTGACTCTTGGATTGAAGCAAAAACGAATGGGCTACTTTGAACGGTGTTTGTAACGTCGGATTTTAACGAATACACTAGACTGAATACACTTAGCTGGACATGCTGCCCAGTCCATCCAATTACATGGCCTCATTATGCAACTCAATTGCATTTTCCCTTACTTGGGGACCTTGCCGAGTGGGTGTCCATGCTGCAGGCCAGCAGCCCATACCAATAATGATGAGAGAACACCCGTTTGATAGCCAACAGAGGTCGTGCCTGGGGCTGCATCTCTCTGTGCTGTGCGCCCCTGCTTCTTTCCGGCGTCTGGGCAGAGGGCAGAACCGTCTTTGGATGAAGCGTTCCCGCATCCACCCTCCTATCTCCTGCCTTTTGCTTAATTGAATTGCCTTCTCTCTTCCAATTCCCCCAGAGCACAGTCAAGGACCTATCCTGCCTTAATGGCTGAAACCAAGTTGCTGTGTCCACCATCTTTCCCGCAAGAGAGCAGCAGGGGACCAGACACAGGAAAAGGAGGCAAAGCCCCTGTGTTCTCGCTGGCCTAGGGACGTGACTCCTGGCAGACACCAGCTCCTCTTACTTTGTTGTAGCCTCCAGCCCTCAGTGGGATAGAGAAGCAGCGGGAGGTTGGCCAGCTGTCTCCCTGGCTTGTTTTAAGGATGTGGTTACGGGTCTGTGGGTTCCGTCTCGGCCTCACCTCTTCCAGTGTCAAGGGCAGTCTTTCATGTGGCTGGGTCTTCAGTTCCTCATAGCCCATTGGCACTGGGTCAACGTGTTTCCCTATGGAGACACCCAGAGAAGGAGAAAGAATGACAAAAAGTAAGGAATAGAGTAAGGGCCCTGCTGGTCCCCCCCCCCCCCATAAACCAGGCGACCACACCGGGCACAGTGCACTTCTCACCTCTAGTCCTCAGACACACTGGAAAGTACGTGCTTGGGTTCATTCCTTTTAAACCTTATTCTCAGACCTCCCTCACCCAGCTCCCTCTAATGAAGTGTTTTCATTAGCCATCTGTGCAAAGGAAGGCCGAGGTTCAGGACACACAGCAGTGGTGGGATCTGAGCCTGAACGGGGTTGAGTTTTGCTCTTGACACTCAGCCAGCATGGAGCCTTGCCTTCCAAAGGGCTTTGAAGGAAGAAGCAGGTGCTTGTTATGCACCATGAACTCGGGAACCAGAAAGCCCATCTTCGTTTGAGTCCAGTGGGTCCTGGCTGCAGAGAGATGCGGGGACATTTGAAGTCCTACAGGGTTGGGGGGAACGCAGGGTATTGAGCCCTGCACCCTGCCGCAGAGTCCTTCCCCTCTCGTTTGGACTCCATTAGTCTCGTTTGTGAGCCACGTCCTGCCCGCAGGGTCTGCCTCCAGCCTCCCTCTCCCAGCCAGTCAGCAGCCAGCACCTCTAATGTGGGTTTATGTTGATACTTCTGCTGGCAATCTAGCAGGGAAATTAGCAACAATTAACCTTGAGAATAAACCAAGCAACCCACAGCAAAAGTTTCGTGTTTGCCAAGCGCAACAGACAGTCTTTCAACAAAGCCCATTTGGGAGTTCTGGATGCCCCTAACGAGGAAAGAAATCACGGGCAACTTAAGTAAATAGACTTAAGGGCCGAAAATAAATCCCATTTATTAAGTACACACGGATGCCGGGCTGGGCACTCAGTATTCAACATTGACTTAGCTCTCTGAAAAATGCCTTTTAAAAATTGTGAAATGGGTTTTGTCATCATACCCTTTAAACCTCCCCAACAGCCCCACACACGCACACATTAGCACTGTAGTAATGGCTCAGTAGGCAAAGTGCTTGTTGCAACCAGGGTGTGGCAGTACACACCTGTAGCCCTAGGAACACACTGGGGAAGCAAAGATCGGAGGAACCCCGGGGCTCACCGGCCAGCGAGCCGAGCCTGAACAATGAGCTCTAGGTTCTGAGATCCTGTCTCAAAAAGCATGGCTGGCAAAGAGACCGAGGAAGACAGCAGAAGTCGACCCCTGATGTACGCACACACCTACACGCACGACCAACATTGACATTTAGAGTAAAGATAGGTCTGCGGGAAATTGTCAGAATAGTAGAGGGCAGTGTGCGTCCTTCCTACTACTCCCCCTAAAGCTGACATCTGACATGACCTCAGGGCAGCATCAAATGCACCACACGGACACGGTCCCACCCTCCGCTCTTTGAATCTCACCAGTTTAAACGTACCGTGTGTGTGTGTGTGTGTGTGTGTGTGTGTATACACCTGTGCATGCGCACACGTGTGTGTGTGTGTGTTTATGCAGCTTGGTCACCACTGGCCCCCTTTCACAGATGCGAAAGGTTGTGCAGAGGGTTGGGACTTGCCATATCGGTGCGGCCAAAGGCTGCCAGTCCCAGCCTATTTGTGTCTTTTGCGTCACTGAGCGGAACACCCAACAGGAACAACTTACAGGTAGGTGGATTTATTTTGGCTTACGATTTCAGGGGGTTTCAGATCATCACGGCTGACATGACGGTTAGTCCTGATTGCCAGCTTGATCTAGAATCATCCAGAAGGCAAATCTCTGTGTCGGTGGAGACCTTCCCAAAGAGGTTTGACTGAGAGGGGGATGACACACTTTAAAATGTGTGGCGCCTTCCAATGGACAGGCCACATGAAGTAGTGTGGAGAGAGTCAGTCCTGCCTGCTTGCACTGGCTTCTTCTTCCTAAGTTACTACATCTGTTTCTGGAGCAACCACCATGCATGGCTCCAGTCTCCAGCCTCTTTGGCTTTCCAGTGTAGACTGAATACTAGTGACTATCCAGAGAAGCTAAGGCCTTCTGTGCCCAAATGGGACTGCTATGACATTTAGCCTCATGGACCGAGGGCTGTCACTGGACTTCTTAGATCCCACTGTGTAAAGGAATCTCATAAAATCTCTTCTGATCACGTATACATGGCCTGGGTGCTCTAGGGAATGGGGGAGAAATGACAGAACTTGGCAGCACATTACAGAGGCTAGTCACATCAAGGTCAACCAGAAAACAGAGAGCAAGGCTGTAAGCAGACAAACTACATCCTTCAAAGTCCTGTTGTCAACTTCTGCCGGTTCAACCCCAGCTTCTAGAGGCCTCTCAAAATAATGTCACCATCTAGATAACAGTTGGGGCCAATGGGAGGACATTTCAAATTCAAATCACGACTTGAGCAAGCAAAAGCACCTTGGCCTGAGTACTGCCATTTTGACTCCAGACTCCATTTTACCTGTAGGGTGAAATAAAGTTCAGGTTTCCAAACCGTAGGGGAGCTGAGAACTTTCCAATGGCTGACCTCCTCCCTAAACCATAGAAATAATAATTATTAGTTCTCTAAAAACATATAGAATATTAGTTTAAGATCTGTTACATTTATTTATGCTATGGCACATTTGTTTAATGATGCAAAGACATGTTGCATTCTTTCATGTTGTATTTAACTCTGTGAAGCGATGCTGCTTTGCCTGGTGGTCTAATAAAAAGCTGAACTGCCAATAGCAAGGCAGGAGAAAGGATAGACGGTGTTGGCAGGCAGAGAGGATAAACACGAGGGAAAATCTGGGAAGAGAGGAGCAAGGAGCAAGAGAAGGAGAGGAGTACTCCAGGGGCCGGCTACACAGGTATACAGAAGTAGAGAAAGATAAAAAAAAACCCAGAGGGAAAAGAAAGACAGGATAACTGAAGAAAAGCTGGCAAGAAACAAGCCAAGCTAAGGCTGGGTATTCTTAAGTAAGATTAAGACTATGTTTATTTGGGAGCTGACTGGCTGGGCCACGGAAACAGCCAAGAGCCAAAGAGTAAAAACAACCAACTACAAGAAACATTGTGGCTCTTCCCAATAACAGAAAGAACAAACGAATCTGACTGGTCGGACTGAAAGGCTTGCATTGTATACCAGTCGACAATGATTGACACTCAAGGAAGTCCCTAATCTCTAAATCCTTATTGGTGAAAACTGTGGCTGTAACTTGGCAACAAATGTCTGCGATTCTGGTGCTTATGAAGCCACTTCTGGCCCTGCTTAGGGCTGTCATGAGGGAAAGGGCTCGTCCCGTGGTCCTGCTTGACCAGCGATCCGCTTCTGTGGTGGTTTAATAAAATCCTTGGAACCCATGAAGTGCTATTTCTCTCTTCCTCGCAGCTAATAACAGGGTAGGGGTAACAGACTCAAGCTACACTGAGGTCAGACCCTCCTCTTTAGGCTGTCTATAACCCTTTCTTCCAAGAACAGACAACTTGCAGATGAACGAAGCCCTTGGAAACACCATCCCTACTGCCGGTAGTAAAAATGACTCCTTGGGATTTGTTTCTCTGAACGTGACACTCACAAAATGCCTCCCAGCTTGTGCTTGACCTTGATGGAGTCAGGGGAGAGAAGAACCTTGTGCTCCAGCCTGAGAAAGTGACTTTGAGTGTGTGTGGCTGCCTGGTGGGGCTAGCCTGAGGTCCAGGAAGACTCGTGGGCAAATGAAACCTACCTCACCATGAAGTACATACAGACACTGTAGCTAGACCATCATACCGCAGGATTGGATAACCAAATAAATGTACGATGGCCGCTTAGGTCTGCTCACTAAGCTGTGAGTTTGAAAGTTGGTAGAGCGACAGTGAGAATAAAGGAAGGCGTCTCCTCGGAGGTTTAGGAGATTGGGGTATTCTGATAGAAGAAGGGATGTTTCAGGGGTCTTACGATGGCCACGTGCAATCAAAAAAAAAGCCTTCCTTCTGAGTGGGAGTGGAAACTGAATCAATAGCATTTCAGTTGATTGTAAGTGACGGGCTATTTGCTTGGAGAAATTAAGGGTGAACTCTGAAGAGGATCAATGAGCAATTACTCAGGCAGCGGAGGGGCCACTGTAGTGGAGGGTGGGCAGAGGGCAGGGCCAGCCTGGCCTCCCTGGCTCCTTTTAACATCTAAAGTACACAGTACGTCACACTCAGAGAAGCAAGGCTCTGATGCATTAAGTCCATCTGCCAAGTTGCTGGCTCTCCCCGCTCTCTCCCACTCCGCTGTGCCACTTCTCCCAGAAGGGACTCATCCACTCTCCATTCAGAGACCCAGCAGACAAAGGCAGAGGTGCAGGCCTACAGCTGCCTCTATGCCAATCAAAGCTGGGGATGGAATATCTACAATTTCCTGATTTGAAAGCAAAAGCAAATAACCCAGAGGCATAATTCAGACCGCACACAGCCCTCTTCCTCGGAAAGAGTACAAATTGATTCTGCCTTTCATAAGCCCAATTTTAGGGAGCTCATCGACCCTCCTCCATCATTTCCGAGCTCTTTTCTCCCCATTTGCCAAGGCATAATTAAGTCGGACCCAGCAAGTCTTTCGCTTTGAGTTTTCAGCTTTGTTGGCTGAGCTCAGTTTTTCGGTTATTTTGTTGTTGGTGGTGGTTTTGTTTTTGCTTGGTTTTTTGGCCTGGCATATGGTAAGACTTCAGAAGCCCCAGGATTATCTTGGAAGGCTGTAGGGCTGTTGGCCCCAGCCCCCCATCTCTGTTTCCAAAGTCAAAGTTGAGGGCTTGGAGTTGGAAGTATGTCCACCTTTGCCGTAGTCTCTGCTCTTCAGGATCGTCTCCAGCCCGACTCTGCCAGGGCCACTGGCTCAGGCTCTCTTGGTTCACCTCTCCTTCAAGCCTGCATTTCATTGTCCATCCAGCTTGGAGTTCCCCAGGATTACCACCTTGCTCAGCCTGAAACTCACGGTTGGGGTTCAGACCACGGGGTCTCCATCTTCATCGTAGTCTACAACCTGAAGCAGCTCCTCCTCCCTCTTCCCACCCCTGGTAAGGGGCACCCCAACTCCCCAGCTGAGCGCTCATTCTAGGGCCTCTGCCTCTGCTGCCCTAAGATAGCCACTCCTCCTTTCACCCCTGCTAAGGCGCACCCCAACTCCCCACTCATCCTAGAACCTTGGTCTGATGCTCCCCGGTGCACAGGGCCCGCTCGTGCTGTTAAAAAGCCTCAGCACTTCCATGTGAGTCTCACGGTGCAGGCTCATGGTGCTCATCCCG